>NC_056691.1:65241309-65546309 GCF_018350215.1 Panthera leo
CACTCTCAACAATAGCCAAATTATGGAAAGAGCCTACATGTCCATCACCTGATGAATGGATAAAGAAATGGTGGTTTATATACACAATGGAGTACTACAGGGCAATGAGAAAGAACGAAATATGGCCCTTTGTAGCAACATGGATGGAACTGGAGAGTGTTATGCTAAGTGAAATAAGCCATACAGAGAAAGACAGATACCATATGGTTTCACTCTTATGTGGATCCTGAGAAACGTAACAGAAACCCATGGGGGAGGGGAAGGAAAAAAAAAAGAGTTTAGAGTGGAAGAGAGCCAAAACATAAGAGACTCTTAAAAACTGAGAACAAACTGAGGGTTGATGGGGGGTGGGAGGGAGGGGAGGGTGGGTGATGGGTATTGAGGAGGGCACCTTTTAGGATGAGCACTGGGTGTTGTATGGAAACCAATTTGACAATAAACTTCATATATTGAAATAAATACATACATACATACATACATACATACATACATACATACGTAAAAAGAAAAAGCAAGATGGTAACTTTCTTCCAAATGTAAAAAATAAATAAAGAGAAAGAAATGCTTAAATACACTGGTTAAACAGTGACATGCATCTTTATTTTTAAGAAGGTTCTTTCAACACTCATTCTGATAAAGTTTTTATATTGCTGGAAAATATGTGCATTGAATTCCCAATAATTATATTTGCATAAAGATACAGAGGAATGGATCAAGATAGTGATACATTTTTATATTTAAACATGGGAAAACACATGTGCACACATGGGGTTAGATCTATGCTCATCTAAATAGACATCATACAGTTCACCTCATGTCATTCATCTAAAGGTCAGGCATAGTGCATTCAAAAAATTATTTGATCTCCATATGACTGTCACTCTTTTCATATTCATTCTAGAAGCTTAATCTAACACATTCTGATTTGCGTCTCTATTGCTCCCATCTGCCCATTTATAGGCCTCACAGCAATGGTCCATGTTTTCTAAATAAAGGGTAGATGGAGCCAAATGAAGAGAAGAGACTATCACAGTCTTTTAAAACCACAGGTTTCAAAATGCATTGTATGACATATTATGAATGTCAGTAGCCTCTGTGTTATGTTTTCTTTACTTGGTCTTAAGCTGGAGCCCAATTTCTATTTCTCAGCAATGTATTATCTTGTTAATTATTTTACTTTCATGTAAAGCATTGAACATGTTAGATATCCGTGCACACATACATTGTAAATAACAATAAATAACTATTACACCAAAAGGCTTACGTTTCTTATAGCAAGTTAACAGTATAATCTACCAAATGTCCGTTACCCACAATCATTTTTTTTCATGTACATTCCTCTTGGCTCTGTCTATTCTAGAATTTATGCTGATAATGAGCTTTTGAATACTGATTTTATATGACACAAGGTCATATTTGAAAGCTTTTTATCAAAATAACTGAAGATGTAATCTTAAATACACTCATCAATACAGCTGTCTTTAATCTCTGGGGATAAATAGTGACAAATGAGGCTTAGTTTTTGACTTGTTTAGCTGCTGCTGAAACAGAGTGGCTGTTTTAATGGGGCTTTGAAGTGGATAATAGACATGCAGTAAGCATTCTGAGGTATGATAATGAGCTCTATGTATGGATGCAGGACTATATTTTTCAGTGTGTTTCTGCACAAGAAAGTATTTGCAATTTATAAAAGAATCAGAAGTCTATTTACATGGCCACTGGGATGTGTGCTAAATTTCCTTATGCATTTAAATATCCCTATTTTCACACCCACTACAACCATTATTTAGTTTGCAGATTCATTAAACTGTATAATGTGTTCTTATTAACTGCCAAAGAAATCATGTCAAATTAGGTGTGGATTTTTATTACTTAAAAAAATAGCACACAATAATGCAACATGCTCAGATGTTTGAATGACAAAATGGGTATGAGGAGAAAAAAATCTCTGGCTAAAAATCTTTCATCCTAGCCTTCAAATCATGTCTTTAATGTTAATGCACGCCAATTACAGGAGAGTACTAGTGATTTCAGGATAGGTTTGAGGAAACCAAAACTAGATTCTCTAGTTGCTGAGCACATGAATGACTACAAAAATGACTACAACCAGAATACAGGAGCCATGGAATCCTGACAGAGAAGTAGAAACTCTTGCTGTTGCAAATCTAAATTTGGTTAGTCTGAAAGAAAGAGTAAGCAGAGGTAATAGTAAAAGCTGTGGTTGAGTGCTCAGACAAAATATTCTGATTTCCTAATAAAACCAACAAGTGGTTTCCTGCAAATAAGATAATGTGAAAACACACGCAAGAATGAAGAATGTCATAAGGCTTCATATTTCCCATTATATGTACCCAACAGAAGATGGGAAGATGGTTTTACGAAGACAATGTGGACTTTGGTGCAGACACAAAAATATTATCCTATGTATAATACTTCCTAGTTCGAGGATTGTGAGCAGATTATATATCATCTTTGTTCTCAGTTTTCTTATCAAAACGTGGCAGGGTGTGTACTTCTGACTCAACTGATCAGGAGACTTCATTCTGAAGGGACTTCTAAATACTAAACAAGATAGATATTGTATGTATATATGCTCTTTAAAATATTACTGGACTCTCAAGAAATTAAAGAAATTTTTTTAATGGAAAACAAAAAGGTTTGGTTGCCCCAGCACAAATTCTAGTATCAGACCTGCTATCAGAAGACTACAAAACATTAGCAAATCTAACAATATATAAAATACCCATAAACATATAAAAAGGATAAGACATCACGTGCAATTAAGTGGCCATATAAATAGACTAAGAAAACCTACATGATTATCTCAGTAGAAAAAGCATTTGCCAAACTTTAACATTCAATAAGAATCTAGGAATAGGGGCGCCTGGCTGGTTTAGTCAGTAGAGTGTATGACTTGGGATTGTGAGTTCAAGCCCCATGTTGGGTATAGAGATTATTTAAAAATAAAATCTTTAAAAAAAAAACTGGAATAGAAAGGAATTTTCTGGAACATCCTGGGATTGTGAATTCAAGCCCCATGTTGGGTATAGAGATTGTTTAAAAATAAAATCTTAAAAAAAAAAACTGGAATAGAAAGGAATTTCCTGGGTGGCTCAGTTGGTTAAGCATCTGACTTTGGCTCAGGTCATGATCTCATGGTTTGTGAGTTTGAGCCCTCTATTGGGCTCTGTGCTGACAGTGCAGAGCCTGCCTGGGATTCTCTCTCTCCCTCTCTCTGCCCCTCTCCCACTTGTTCTCTGTCTTTTTCTCTCAAAATGAATAAATAACCTTAAAAAAGAGAAGAATTTCCTTAACAGGATAAACAACATCGAAATCTAAACCTGTAGTTACTATTATACTTAATGGTGAGAGACTGAGTGCTTTTCTCTAAGATTGAGAAGACAAGGATGTACTCTTACTACCCCTAATCGACACAAAACTATAAGTTCTGACTAGTGCAATAAAGCAAGAAATAGAAAAGACTGGTAGCCTGGATAGAAAAAATGTATGCACAGAAGACATGTTGGTTTATTTAGAAAATTGCAAAGAATCCACAAAAGTAGCTCAAATAATTGAGTGAGTTTAACAAGGTCATAGGATACGAGGTCTATATATAGAAGGCAATCATTTCAAAATGCCAGCAATGATGGGACACACATAGGCCAGACGTTCCCATTACAAAAGGGAGAAAGGGGAAAGAATAAAGGAGTGACAGATTTCAAGTTAAGTCCAAAACCCAGTAAGGCAAACTCCATTAAACCTTAAGGCTCAAAAATAATCCTCTTTGGTTTGAAGCTCTTCCCTCCAGACCCACTGGGATGGCAGCAAGAATTTGGTTGGAGGTCATCTGGCCTGTTGAGGTGGTCATCCCAATGATCTCTGGATCACTCTTGGAGTCCTCTCTCTCTCTCTCTCTCTCTCTCTCTCTCTCTCTCTCTGTTTTTTGTTTGTTTGTTTGTTTGTTTTGAAGGACAGCACAAGTTCACAGCTAAATAGCTCTATGGTCCAGTTCTGTGGGATTAAAAAGTCCAGCAACTTTCCTTCATTTCATCCCACTTTCTCTGTCCTCTTAAGTTCAAACTGGCAGTGTCTTCTCTGGTGTAATGTCATCCCTATTCTTTTAAAAAAAAAAAATTAATGTTTATTTATCTTTGAGAGAGAGGGAAAGACAGAGCATGAGTGCAGGAGGGGCAGAGAGAAAGAAGGAGACACGGAATCCAAAGCAGGCTCCGGGCTCTGAGCTGTAAGCACAGAACCTGACGTGGGGCTCGAAATCAAACTGCGAGATCACGACTTGAGCCAAAGTTGGACGCTTAACTGACTGAGTCACCCAGGCGCCCCATGTCATCCCTATTCTGTTTCTACTCTTTTTTTAAGATGACTAATAAGATCTGTGGTTCATGCCCATATTTAATATTCTTAAAAAAATGACAAACCCTTGGTGGTCTCTTTTTTTTTTTTTTTTTTTTGTAATATGAACAGGCTGAGAATTTTACAAAGCTCCATGTTCTGATTTCTTTTTGCTAACCAATTCCATCTTCAATTTATCTCTCACCTGTAATATTTTAATATAAGTAGCCAGGAGGACCCAAGCCACTCCTTCAATACTTTGCTTAGAAATCTCAGCTAAAAATACAGTTTTATTGTTTGTAAGTCCTATCTTCCAGAAAACACTGGAACACAAACATAATTCAGTGGAGTTCTTTGCTACTTTATAACAGGGGTTACCTTTTCTCTATTGTCCAGTAACATGTTCCTCATCTCCATCTGGGACCTCATCAGAATGGCCTTTACCATCTGTATTTGTACCAACATTCCATACATGATTATTAATGTATTTTTAAGAAGATAGAAGCTTCCTCTATAGCTTTCCTCTTTCCATTCCAAGCACTCACCAGGACAATTTTAATTGCCTTTAAAAATCCTTTTACAGCAATATTGGATTTTGCTAGCATTTACCTCAAAACTCTGCTAGCCTCTGCCCACTATCTACTTCCAAAGACACTTCTATCTACATTTTTAGGTATTCATTCCAGTGGAACCCCACTTCTTGGTACCTATTTCCATCGTATTTTATCTCCCATCATGGGGTTTCCGCTCCTATGACCTTATGTAAACCTAATTACTTCCTAAAGGACCTACTTCTCAATACCATCACATTGGTGATTAGGAAGTCAACATAACAATTTTGAGAGCATAGAAACATTCAATCCATAGCACTACCATACTACCCTACCACAAAGTGTCAAATTCTACTGTTACTACCTATTCACTTTTCTACCTTCCTGTTGGACTGCAGAACAAGATCTTTGCCATTTTTATGGTCGTATTGCATGTATCTAGCACAGGGACTGTAGGCCCCAAATTAATATTTATTGCATGACCAAGGAATTGATATGTAGAATAGAGTAATATAATTTTTTTCTTTTTATAATAGAATGTTTTCAATATTTATTAATACCTCTCTAAGGGGTAGCAAATACAATTTTATTTTATGTTTTCCAGTGAATTGACACTTCTTTTCATTAATTTATCGTTTGTTATAACTTTTCCTGAGAAGCAGAAGAAAAAGAGAAATTGCTCTCAGCTTACAAATAAGATCATTGAAGCTGAAAGCGAGTAATATCTCTTTTAGAAGTTAGTGCTAGCTTTCAGATAGAAATCTCCTAAAAGTCAGCATTCAACACACAAAAATGATTCTTTCAAATGTTCAATATTATGATGGTTCCTTCTGTGATGTGAATAGAAAAAGAAAGAGCTCTGTATTTCATATAAAGAATTATAGGGTGCCTCTGTGGCTCAGTCAGTTAAGCATCTGACTCTTGATTTTGGCTCAGGTCATGATCTCACATTCGTGAGGCTCAGTGGGGAGCATGAAGCCTGCTTGGGATTCTCTATGTCCCTTTCTTTCTGCCCCTCCCCTGCTCTCTCTCTTTCTCAAAATAAATAAATCTTTTAAAAAGCTTAGAAGAAAAGAATTATATATGTTAATGTGGAATGTGAATGATGTAATCAGCTAAAATTCACACAGCTAAAAAAGGGTGTTCTCATTTTTTCAAAACATGGCCCAAAAGATATTGAAAATACCATTTTTAAGAATTCTTTTTTTTTTCTTTTTCCCAATCCAAGATGTAGTGAAGTGTTGAGGTGAGTAATTGTTTCATCATTCATTCTAAACTCTACACAGTGCAGACTACATAAATTCAAGCCTATTATTCCTATGGTATTTATTTCAGGTTGATGTCAATTTACAGCTACAAGAACATTTAATTGAACTGTTGAAGAAAGGAGATGAAGCATTTCTGGAAATAAGAAATTACACTGATATTGGTAAACTGTAAAGAATCAACTTATAGGTGCCTCTAAGATCTGACATAGGAGTAATTAGTTCCATTTTATTAATTTCTAATTCTGTCTTCTATTTGTAGCACTAAAGGCATTATACTAATAATGGAAGAAATAAATAAAGAGGAAAATCTCTTACAATCCCACCTCACTAACAAATCCTGTGTTTTCACATTTTGTGTTCTCTTGATCAAAGGAAAACAATTTTGTGTGTTTGGAAGGATAGTGTACATTTTAATGTTGTTTTTTTTTTTCACTTGACATTATGTTATAAACATTTTTATATGTTCCTCTTCTTCACAATAATACTTTTTTTAATGTTTATTTATTTTTGAGAGAGAGAGAGAGAAAGAGAGAGAGAGAGCACAAGCAGAGGAGGGACAGAGAGAAAGGGAGACACAGAATCCAAAGCAGGCTCCCAGCTCTGAGTTGTCAACACAGAGCCTGATACAGGGCTCGAACCCACAAGCCATGAGATCATGACCTGAGCAGAAGTCGGATGCCTAACCTACTGAGCCACCCAGGCACCCCCACAATAATACTTTTTACTGCATGGTTTCTAGTCTACAAATTGATATCCTAGTATTTACTGAACCAGTTCTTAGTTTTCAGACATTAAACTGCTTTCAGATTGTCACTGTTATAAATAAGTTAGCAATGAGTACTTTTGCATGTGATTTTTACTCTTTCCTTAAAATAATACCGAGTGTCAACAATAGCAACAGCAGGTCAAAAAACTTGAAAATTTTCAAGGTTTTTGCTACTTTGTGTTCAAAAAATGACTACAATTTATACTGTCAGTGGTGTGTAGTAGTGCACTGGTTTCAACATAAACTCGCATATATTTGCTAATAGTTGTGAAAAGATACAGCACTGGATTTTACTCCTTTAATAAATAGTCACATTAGTTTTGTTCTGTATCCGATTGTTGGTGTGTGGACTCATTATCCCTTTGTAGATTGTAGCCGCCTGATATAAGAACTCTTAAGACAATGACAAGTTTACAAGGGCAGCTGATAATCCTCTGAAGGGAAAGCGATCCCACCCCTAATTTACCCCTTTCCAATTTGCTGGTTCATTCTTTAAGTGTGTGTGATAGGGACTCATATTACACTGTATTCTTACCACAAAATCACCAATTCAGTATTTTCTGATGTTGGAACATGATATATATCATTTTGCACTTCATGTTGTAGAGGAAGTAGGGATTAAGATGAGTTTTTGCAGGCTCCATAATTGCATAATAGTGTACGTATTTCTGTTTGACATATAATCTAAAATTACAGAAGTACAATAAGAAGAATCCCTGCACTTATGAGCACCACTGAAATTATTCATGATTGTGTCCATCTTTGAGATCACTATTGACACTTTGATTCTAAGGGGATTTATTTTTTTTAAGATTTAATTTTTTTAGTTTTATTTATTTTTGGCAGAGAAAGAGAACATGCACATGTATGCACAAGTGGGGGTGGGGGGTGGGAAGGAGCCAAGAGAGAGGCAGAGAGAGAGAATCCCAAGCAGACTCTGCACTGGCAGCACAGAGCTCCTTGTGGGGCTTGAACTCACGAACTATGAGACCTCGACCTGAGCTGAAATCAAGAGTGGGATGCTTAACCCACTGAGCCACCCAGGCACCCCACGGATTTTTTTTAACACATGAAATGTTGAAATGTTTTTAAATTATGAAATTTTGTCAAAATAACTGCTATGTACCACGTGCTGACTACATGCTAGATATTTCTATATACCTTATATCTAATTTTCCCAACAATCCTATGAAATACACATTCATTGTCCCCACTGTGCAGGGTAGGAAAAAAGGACTCAGGGATGTTAGGGGTGTTGTCCAGGTGCAAGCAGGAAATGGCTAAGCTGAATTTCACATCCAATGTTGTCTCTCTAACATCTATAACCTTTCATTTATATTGAAGTCATTTAAAAGTATAAGTATATTTTCTTCTCTAAACACCTATTTTTTATTATAAATAACACTTTGACATTTGTATATTTTAATTCAAAACATGATGAATTATAACCAAAGTAATCAAAACACTCAACCAGTTATTATTTCTGCTTATAAACTAATAAAAATGTCTTTCCATATGAATGAAAAAAAGAACTAGTATAAATAAAAACCACTTTGGGAGCCTTATCTCCCAGTGCTCTTTCCTGACAACTGTGCTTTGTGGGTAACAGCCTCATTGGCTAGTCTTTGAACACGATTTTCACCTTCCTGCTTTTGTATCTTAGTTCATTTTCAACTGCAAGCCTCCTTCTCCCACTATTAAGGGCACAATCCAAAGACTATCTTCCTTGTAATAGGTTTTTAAATCATGTCAATCAAAGTTGGTCTTCCCTCTTTGGAATAGCCATACTACTTTAGCCAATAACACTTCTTCATTATTCATATCCCATGCAGTGTATGGAAAGAACGTGAGCTTTGAACTTTTACAGGTGTGATTAAATATTCACCTCTAATCTAAATTATATCACTTTTTAAAGATCAGTGTGTCAGTTAACTATTGCTGTGTAACAAATCACTCCAAAATCCAGTGGCTTAAGACAATAAGCATTTCTGAATGCTTTTTTTTTTTTAGAAAATGAGAACTTTTAAGATTTACTCTTAGCAACTGTCAAATATATAGTCAGTATTTTTATTTTTAATTGCAGTTTTTAAATGTTTGTTTATTTTTGAGAGAGTGCAAGTGGGAGAGGGGCAGAGGGGGCAGGGGCAGAAGATCCAAAGCAGATCTGCACTGACAGCAGTGATCCCACTTGAAATCATGAACCCTGAGGTCGTGCCCAAGCCGAAGTCAGACACTTAACCCACTGAGCCACCCAGCTACCCCCAGTATTATTAATTATAGTCTTGTAATTAACTGATAGTCCTAGTTCTCTTAAATCTATGAGTAAGCTAGGTGGCTAATGGGCTAGCTGGGCTTATTTCTGCATCTGCAATGAGACTTATATCAAGGGTGCAACTTTACTGATCTTGGTTGGGTTCCTTTCCATGTTTGGTAGTTGGCTGGCAATAAGATGATCTGGGATAACCTCTCAGGACAACTGGTTCTTTCCACACAATTTCTCATCCTCCAGTAAGCTAGCTTCAGCTTTTCCCACACGGAGGTGAGAATGCCAAGAGAAATTAAGTGGAAGATTTCTTAGAGCGGAGCTCAGAAATGACAGTCGATTCTACTGCATTCTATTGACCAAAACTAATCAAAAGGAAAGTTCACATTCAAGTCATGGGAAATAAACTCTACTTGATGGGAGGAGCTGCCAAAATCAGTGTAATGGGAATATCTACATTTCAGAGCTACTATAAAATAAGGTATATGAGTAAAAAGTACTTGGCAAATCCTTTGAGTATATAAATTCAACACATGCTAAATTATGTGTTCCTTATACATCTTGGTCCCCACATCCTGCACATGGTAAGTCTACAAGAAGTACCAAATGAATGGATTATAGAAATCTATAATTTAGAAGACTTGAAAAAATATTTTAATAAAAATACGCAATTAAATAGACACATTATTGTCTCAAAATTATATTTAATTCAAGTTATGTAAAATACCTAGCAAAATAAAAACTGATCCTAAAAGCATGACAATTTTAACCATTTTTCCTTAAACTCTTGTTTCCTAATTCATATTTTTATGTCATATAAAAAGTGGGAATTTTAAAAGGAGGTATTTGATCATTTTCAATATATAATTTGTGCAGGACCATTATTTTTGGCAATAGATTTTCTTTTATGGGAGAGAAATAGAGTATATAAATTCTGCATCGCACGCTGGGAGAAAATCAGTATGGCTACACACTTCTCATGCTTCAAGGATTTTTACTATAATAGAAATCTACAGGAACATAACACCTTTGAACTTCACTGCCTCAATGTGTCTTAGACAGACATGGTGAGAATGCATTCCTGTGAGTTTTACTTGCTGAAATAAAGCACACATAGGGTTTAGTAGCCAAACAAATATGCTGACTTTACTTACGATTTTAGAAGCTACCTTTTCTTGTCAAAGAGCTTTGCAACAATAATCTGAAAAAAAAACCAAACAAACCAATATGTCAATTTTAGAAATGGGTAAATTAGAGAAAATTGAAATACCTGTGTTTATATATGTAGTAAAACTCAGAGCTGGAATATGAGTCATACAAATGGATAAAATTTCTCTCATTCAATAAGAGAATAAAATCTTCTATCATAATGAAACCCATAATTTCCCTAATTTATCTCCTTTTGTAGGTTCATATGTTTCTACAGAATCCTGAGGTGGTAATTCAGTGTTTCTACCATGTGATTGGCATCTCATCTTTTATACATGTCAAAGGCAAGTTTTTATACCCATTAAAAAATACACAAGCTTGAATGTGCTACATATAATGTTTAAGATTTTTAAGTTAATGTTTCAAGATGAAGTAGTTCAAAAACTCAGACAACAATACTGAATAACATAAAAATCATATGCTCAGGACCTGGTTTTTTCATACTTTCACATTATTCCATATTTGCTTTTGTTGTAGTTGGGGTTCTCTCTAAAATCCTTGGTATTTCTATTACCTTTGCTCCTTCTCAGAGGTAATCTGGTCTCATTAATTCAATGTTTATCATTTATAGTTAGGTTTTCTAATATTTCCATACTTGCATTTATCTCTAATAACATATAATTTAATTTTGCAGAATTTTAAGCTTGATATAAATGATATCCTATTACAGGTATTATTTTGCAAATTGCTTTGTTTTACTTAACATTATGTTTGTGAGCATCGCCTGTATTAACGTATGTGTTGCTCTGGTTTGTTTATTTTGACTGTTATATATTTATAGCATTCTATTTTGTGACTGTATCCCACAATGTATTGTTTCTCTTATTGATGGACATTTCGATTATTTCTAATTCTTTCCATTTTCAACCAGTGCTGTGCTGCCGTAAAATCTTGAACATTTCTCTTCGTATACACATGGAAGAATTTCTCTGCTAGAAAAGAAGATGCCGAGTTGTAGGGAATATACACCTTCAACTTCACTAGACATTACCAATTTACAGCTCATTCACTGCATATGAGAGTTCCCTTTATCCACATTTTTTTCCTTAAAGTAAGTTACATGCTTTCTTGTTATAAAGTAACATACTGTGATCCCTTTCTCCTCTTTGACCTCAGGGTATACTCAGCTACGTAGCTGCCAGACACTTTCTTCATCAAGATCATGGATCATCATTACACAGTAGGGAAGAACCATATCAATTCCTCCACCATGGTTTGCAGCAAGAGAGGTTTGTTTCATTCTGTGGGAGGAAGATATCAGGAATATTGAAAAGGGGCACCTCTCCCTGCTTCCATACGGAGGGAATGTGTGATTAAAGATTGACTATCTCCAAGTGAGTCCTCTGCAAATAAACATACAGATCTCACAGGATAAGACTCACGGAATTGTGTAGCCTGGGAATCACTAAACATCCTTACCCCTTCACCCCCAGATTCTCCTAGAAAGATTTATATTAAAAAGCTCATTTTGTCTTTGGAATGAGGCACCTTTGGTATGCGTTGTGTGACCATCCGGGAGTCAGCAAATTTCCCCATCCTCCCTCCATCCCCCAGAAAGTGATAAACCTGTTTTGCCTAGTGCTCTCATTCTGATGTTCCAGGTAGCATCGGGTTTGCCTGATATTACAGCAAGACATTAACCTCTTCACTTCCTAACTGCCTCATTGATGATAGGAGAATCAGAGGGAGAGTTGGGAATCAGAGGGAAAGCATTTTCTCAACACAGCCGGAATGTAGCAAATCCTGAAATGTAACTCAGTCCTGCTTCTTAGAAAAATGTTTTTTCTACTATACCATTTTTCCAAAATGATTCCCTTCAGTTTCTCTAGTTTGTCCTCTGAAGTGGGTGTTTTTTGTGTCTTTTTTTTTGTATTTTCTAGAGAAAATTGGGTTTTATGATATATTTCTAGAAATGATATATAAGCATGAACTTTAGACTCAATATTATATAGACCCTCTGCATACAGTATTCTGTCTCCTGTCAAGTCGTACAAGACACAGAATTTCAGAGCAAGAAGGGATCCTCAAAAAGATCCTCAAAAAACCCTGTATGTATGTATATGTGTATATATATATATATATATATATATATATATATATATGTGTGTGTGTGTGTGTGTGTGTATATATGCATATATATACACATATATATGTATACACACACGCACACACACACGCACACACATGTATATATATACATATACATATATATATATATATATATATATATATATATATATTTTTTTTTTTTTTTTTTTAGTAGGCTTCACACCAAGCACAGAGCCCAACACAGGGCTTGAGCTCACAGGCCTGAGATCAAGACTTGAGCTGAGACCAACAGTCAGATTCTTAACTGACTGAGCCGCCCAGACATCTGGTAAAATTAAATATGGGAAGAGGGTGTCTGCTAGAAACATGCAGAGCCATAGTCATATTAATATTTCCTTATTGTAACAGTAAAGAAAGAATAAAACTAAACTACAAAATCCTACCAAACAGAGATAACTATTAAAATATCAGTGTCTGTTTCTCCAACTGAAGGAAGCATTAACAGGAGAATAGATAACTAAATTGGGTATTTACTTAACACCACAATAATTACCATAATCCTCTTGGGTTTGATTTCAGTCTAGGCATTTATTAAAATGTCTTGAGCAAATTATTTAATCTCCCCGAGCCTCAGTTTCCCCATCTGTAAATACAGGGAAATAGTTTTGAGGATTAGATGTAATACATTAGAAACTGAGAACAATATCTGCCAATTATCAGTGCTAGATAAAGCCTAACTCTTATTCTAAGTGAAAACGTAGATTGTGCTTCATTACGATAGGAAAGATATTTTTATATTTCATGTATATTTTATTTGGCTGTATACACATAGTTTTACATAGAGTACTCTATATTTTTCAATGTGCTGTGTGTTTCTCCCTTTATTTTCTTAAAGTTTATTTATTTATTTTGAGCGAGAGAGCACAAGTGCAAGTGGGGGAGGGGGAAAAAGAGAGGGAGAAAGAGAATCCCAAGCAGGCTCAGTGCTGTCAGCACAGATCCCCATGTGGGGCTCAATCCCACGAACCTTGAGATCATGACCTGCGCTGAAATCAAGAGTCGGACACTTCACCAGCTGAGCCACCCAGGCACCCCTCTCTCTCCTTTTTCATAAAGCAAGCTATCAGATCAATCAAAAACTTGATTATGTTGACACAATTTTATCTTAGGAACTGGCATCCTGCTAGGCCACACCCAAAAAGTAATTATGTCGTGGGAAAGACAACCAGTTCGGTGGAAGCATTTATATCACACACCAAACCACAACTTCCTCTTGAGCAGTTAGATTTATATGTGCATTACAGATCAGAAAAAAGTGACAAGGTCTATAAAATATGACTTATATTAATATTAAGAATATGTGTATAATACACAAACATATATTTAAATTAGGAGAAAATATGCCAGAATGTTATCATGTACTTTTCTACATTTTCTGAATTCCCAGTATGAATTATGGTACTTTTATAATAAGAAAATTCATAAAAGAAAAGTAAAGGGATGTCTTCTCCCCTCTGTTAATTGTTTATATCTGAAACATAATACTTTTTTTAATGTTTGTTTATTTGACAGAGAGAGTGAGCAGGAGCAGAGGAGTGGCAGAGAGAGAGGGAGAGAATCTCCAGCAGTTTCATGCGGGGCTTAGTCTCACCAGCTGTGAGATCATGACCTGAGCTGAAATCAAGAGTCAGACACTTAACTGACTGCGTCAACCCAGGCACCCCAATACATTTTTTAATGGAAGACAAAGACAAGTCTGCAGGTGTCCAAATTGATATAATACTTCAATACATGACTGACGGAATACTTTATGTCATGAGTTAGGCTGCCTCTTCATGGCTTTGACTGTGCTGCTGCAACTGCCTGTATCCCCTTTTCTCCTTTTGCCTCCAACATTCCAGTATCACCTTAAAGAAGAAAATTTAACCGTATCTCCAGGTACAACTTGTTTCTCCTACTGATTTGAGATCTTATTAATTACCAAGAATTGACCTCTCCTATCTTTGTGACCCACTGTGGCTTGAACATAAATATATTTATCATGAAGCTGAAACCATTTTTTTTGCACTTTTCCAAGGAGATACCTGTACCTTGGGATTACAGACTGTAATTCATCTTTGTTTCCCCAGTATTTAACAGAATAGGTGCTCTGTGAATATTTGTTAAAGTAGAAAGGAGAAAGAGGGAGAGGGAATGAAGGATGGATTGTGTTAAATTGGAAATAGGCTATTGTAATGGACAATAGGGCTTCAGTCAAGAGAATTCTCTTTAAGAATGGCAGGAATTAGTCTGAAAGGAATCTGGCTGCTTTCAGTGTTAAGTTTTTATCTGTATCCATCCTAACCCAGCTATGATTGTGTATAGGTCCAGGGAGAATAAAAGGGGCTGTGTGTCAGTTGAAAGGTCTGTTTCACTAGACTCAGTAATGATTTGGGACTCCACCATCTCTGCTGTGGAATGCTTCTTTTTACAACTGAACATAACATACTTCACCAGTGCAGAGGCATTAGCGTAGTGGCGGTAGTAATGCTGGCTTTTGCCACCATAGGCCACTGGACATGGTGCCATTAAAATAAAGACAAAACAGTTTTGGAGGCCAGAAGCTGGGAAATCTCCATCATGTTAGTGATCCTGGCTGTGACATCAGCAAATCTTAAGAGTAGCTGGTATTCAATAAATAGCAGTGATATAGATGGCCTGATTCTAAGGCCACCAAGAGCTATCTCTTCTTAGGGCAGATCCATCTTCTTGGGGCAGCATCTCTATAGAATTGTTAAGGCTGGTGGTGGCTGTGGAATCCTGAATTAGTTAAAAGAATTTAATTAGAAGTTAACTTCTTTACCAATTTATTTATCATAGTCCTAAGTTTTTGCAGGTGCTGGACACATAGGAGTGGAATGAATTTTCTTTTCTTATAGAGCTATAATTTTAGGAGGAAGAAACAGAAAATAAATAGATGAGTAAATAAATAATGTAATTTCAGGTGTTTACACCCAGGATGCAAAAGAACGGAATCCAGGATGACTTCTAGGTTTTGGAGAACGATTATGCTGTTTACTGAAACACAGAGTGCTGGGGTTTCAGTGGGCAAAATCAATGTTTGATTTTGGATAAGTAAATTTTGAGACGTTGACTTGCATGGAAACATTGATTAACCAGTTGGATAAAGGATTAACCAGTTGGATCACAGCAATGAATCTCCACTGCAGAAAGCCTGAAATTAGGGCTAAGAACATTGGTAGTGCGGCCTGGAGCAGTAAGTAAAGGCTGACAGCCAGCGGCTCCCTGGACTGACTTGTTGTCCTTATATCCCGTCTAGGGGTATTCCCACATATGTTCAAGGATGTTTGCTCTGAAAGGAAAGGAGCTGGAATTGTTTGAGGAGCACGTGGGAACTTGAAGGGAGCAAGATTTGAGTGCTAACGCTCATGTGATCTCATTGATACCTACAAATTAGTAAGGTATGGTGTGTTCTGGTAATAGATGCACATGCAAAGTGTTGCATGTAATTATGTAACAAAGTGTCCCACTGCGATTGTGTGTTTTCACAGTATGAGTAATTCATAACATTTATTACTGTCTCCAGGTTAGTGATGTTATATTAGTGGAGACAGTGTGGTATAATAGGAGAGTACTGGATTTGGAGCCAAAGTGAGGTAATTCTCCTTGAATGAAGAACATGTTGCCTCAGCTGCTGGATGTCCTATTGGCAGACAGTCTTCAGCTGTCACCTTCAGGGATTGCTTCCATTGCAGACAAGCATGTTTGCTAAGCTCACAACCGTTCCTGGGGTGGCCCACATCCAAAGTGGAAAGACTGTTTACAGACCACAGAGAGAGCTAGGCCTCAGAAGCCCAACAGTTCTCATGCTGGATGTTTGAGTCTTCCCAGCCCAGGCATCAAATATGTGAGTAAAAGTTTTAAGGTGACCTCAGCCCCAGTGATCACCTAACTACCACTGCATGACCCCAAGTGAGGATTGACTAGCTAAGCCTAGTCAACCCTCAGATGAGCAAACTAAATGAGTGTCATTATTTTAAGCCACCATTTCAAGGTGGTTTGTTCACAGCTATGAATAACTGCAAGTATAATTGAATTATTTTACTTCTTTCTGCCTCAATCTCTCTATGATATGGGAATCATTTTATTAAAACTTCTGAACCTATCTCATGAGAATGTTGTGGAAATAACCTTAATAGTGTATGTAAACTTGCTTTGTAAGCTGTAAGATGCGTTAGAGGTACAATTTATTATAATTATCACCATAAATCATCATTAACTGGGAAGAGAGTGTACAGAATACCAGAAGAGCATGGCTTCTGATTTCAAGGGACAATGATACCAGCTTTCAGTTAATTATAATTTATCCTAAGCACATAAAGATTCGTGGTCTACATATGGGGAAAAATTAAATGTAAATAGAAGGGTCTTAAATGGGAAGGGGAATGGAAGTCAAGAAGTAGGTTTAAAAACAATAATGTAACATTCACTTTTCTTTATCTAGCTCTTCCATATGTCTCAGATCAGAACAGTATTTTCAAGTATACTTATAGAGGGTACAATTTTGTCCTGTCCAGCTTCAAACATAGAAACTTGGCACTTAACAATTTGCTCTTTTGCACTCACTTAGCATCGCCCCATCCTGTGTTTGTTCTCTTCCCCTATATACTTCAAATGCCTGTATCTCCAACTTGATATAAATGTATGTAAAGAAACATTCCAGAGATTTTTCATAAACAACCATAGGAGTTACATAACACATGCTTATAAAATAAATATAAAATCTAAATAGTGCAAATGTGATTTGAAAGATAATAAAGGATCGATGATTACTTACTACCAAGCTTTTTAAAAATTTCTTTGAAAATTGGGAATTCAACTACCAATGTGACCAGATTTTTAAAAAATTTTATTGATTTTCTAGATTCCAAGATTTTCCCCAAATCTTCATTAATGCAGCCTGCCAATTATTCCAGTTTCTGCTCCTTCCTTGGCTTTCTGGGCACCTCTGGGATTGCACTTCCTGAGCCCCTTATGGCTAACAGTTGTGGTAAATTGTGAGTGTAAATTATTTTACTTTGGGTGGAACATTTTATTTTAGTTTTTATTTTTAAATTTTGTTTATTTTGAGACACACACACACACACACACACACACACACACACACACACACGAGTTGGAGAGGGGCAGAGAGAGAGAGAGAACCCCAATCCCAAGCAGGATTCGTGCTGTCAGCTCGGAGTCTGATGCGGGGCTCGATCCCACAAACCATGAGACCATGACCTGAGCCAGAATCAAGAGTCAGACACCCAACTGACTGAGCCACCCAGGTGCCCAAGTTGGGTGGGGCAATTTAATTCTGGTTTTAGACCATCCCAGAGCTCATGTTCCCTCTGGAAGAGATCCCTCTTCCCCCTGCTGACCTACAGTGGATCTATAACATGAGCAAGAAATAAACAGTCGTTGCTTTTTAAACCTGTGATATTTTTTTGTTTTTGTTCTGTTTTCTTTTCCCATAACATAACTTCCTGATACAATCTTACTGATAGAGCCCCTAATACTTAGTGACCAGAACTGATTGATGGGCTTGGCAAAGCTTGAGGACAGCTGAATCACAGCTCAAGTACAATTTCTCTCCTTTCCAGTTCTTTGTCAGTGGAATATAAATTGGTTTAGTAATTCAGCACTTAATTTGAGATGCCAACTTGTTACCACAGCGAGCACAAGCCAGCACTTCTAATCATATGTACTCTTTAGGCTTTCCAAATTCTATGTTAAACGTTGCTAAAATAGGCTAGCTATAGTGTCTCAAATTATATCTGGAGTTTCCCGAGGTGGGTTCCACAGAGAATACAGTGAGACTAGAGACTGGTATGCAGAAAGTTAATGCGAGAGTGCTGTCCAGAACAACACCTGTGACCAAGTGCAGAAAACAGAAGTGGCCCCAGGGAGATGCCAAACTACGATGCAATCACAAGGCCTCAGCTGACTGTATGGACAGCTATTTAGATGGCCCTTTCTATTTGCCCTAGTTGAAGCAAAGGAGCTTTTGTGTCTATGCACCAACCATTCACTGGCGGTAACTGATCACAGAGAGGTGTCATTTCAGCTGGGCAGCTTGCTTCAGAGGAGAGCAAACTGGGAAGGGGCTCAGTTGTGAGCTATCAGCAGCCACCACTCCTGGCAGCTGAAGGAACTTCTGCCTCTGTCCTGAAGGGGAGTCTGTGGTGCAACCCAGCATCTAGTACAAGAGTAATAGAAATTCCTAATAAGATCACTGGAGCCTATACTAGGTTATCTCCTATGGAAACTGCTACCTCTTAGTTTTTGTCCACAATGATCTGTGCACTTAGACTGTTGTTTCCCAACTCCAACTGTCAGAAGCATATTTACCCTTAAGGATTCAGCTCAGACACCATCCAGGAAAACCCTACCAGGAAATACCTCTTGATGTTGTTTTCAGCTATGATTGTTTTTCCTCTTTTGGACTCTCTTGACACTCGACGCCAGTCCTGTGTTATCAGTTTGCTTTGAATGGGGAAAAGGTCCTCTAAGTGAATGACTATGAAGCTGCTCATCAAATCTGAGGCGTAGAGAATTGAAGATGGAAGATGGTAGGGTTGGGGGGATAACATGAGAAATTCAGATAGGACATTCTAGTGCCATTTGTTTCTCTGGGGTCCCACGCAGATGACACTAAGCCTGCGAGACCCAGAGTATCTGCTGTTCCATGTTATGTCCTGTAAGCTAGGTTCTTCTCTCTTTCTCCATATTCTGTGGACTTTCCTTATTATTATCCTAAAGCTTCAGTAGAAGATTGTTTACATGTACCATTCTTGACTTGTCCTTGTTTCAGAGACTTAGAGGGAGAGCTTGGCCTTGTTTCAGAGACTTAGAGGGAGAACACGTAGTTTCCAGGCCTTCTGCCCCCATTCCCACCCCTGACTCCATCCCATGATGGTTGTGGTGTTAGATATTGAAAATTTTGCTGAGGGTGAGGGAAATGTCAGAGAATAAGAATCTGAGCTGTCAGGTCTAACTGTTCTTTTCTAAGTAGAACTCCTCCCTAGAGAGTCAACCTCTGCTTATCTGTTTTAATTTTTATTTTGCAGGGAAGTAATTTCTTTATACTTTAAATTAACATTATTCATATGCACGTTTTATTTCTTCATTAGACCTTAATTTACTTGAGATAAACAGTAAATTTGGGGAAATCACTAGAAGACTTAATTTTCCCATTGGCAAAATGAGTGGCTATAATTCTTCAAGGGCTCTTCTATCTGCAGAAGTTACTAATTTTATGTGAGTCAGCCTAAAATGATAGGATGTCACAATTCTAGAAAGGTTGAGAATACCTTATCTCTGGTTTCCATATTAGTTTGCTGGCAGATATGCTGCCTACATTTTTTTGTTACTGTCAAGCGAAATAACTGCTCTGGAACAGAGGGCGAGAATAACACAAAGAAAGTAAAACAAAGAAATTGCACAACAGCCATCATCAGGAACTCAGGGGCAATTTGACTTAAAGCAGCTTGAAATTTTAAAGGAAAAACAGAAAATGCAATCTGTTTTCTCTTCTGCTTCCTGTTTCTTCTTTAAATAAGCACAGTCTATCTCCCCAAAGATTTCCCCCTAAAAAGAAAACACATTGCACAGCTTGTCCTATAATTTAAATCACAATTAAGCTTCCAGTTAGAATGTATCATCATAAATCTGCTATAAATCCCCCAGTGTTCCCTTAAATTCCCTTACCCTTAAACAGCATGACCCCAGGTTTATTTTCCCTAGACATAAAAAGTTGAATTATAGCTTATTTATGAGTTTCATGAATAAGACTAATTTGATTGCCATTTGTAGAGAAATTCTCACCAGGTTATTACACTCCTAGATCCCATTAACTAATAAAAACTATACAAAATAAAAATGACTTCAACTTAGCTCAAGCAAGATTGCTGGCAACATTTCTTTATATAAAAAGAAGATGCCACTGACCATCACTATGAAGAATATTTCCTCCTGTTGCCCCTGCTCAGCACTTTGACCTATGTTAAATACAACCTACTTTTTATATACATTTACAAATCTGCCTTTTAGCCTGTCATTTATTCTTGGTGGGATATTGCTCCTTCACTGAGAATCTACTCCCTGTGAACAGTGGTTAAAGTTGTTCAGATTTTATGTTTTGACCTAAACCTGGGTACCCACTATAAATCCAGACTTGACTTGAGAATGTCCAGCATCTGGTAAAATAGGTCAGCTGAGGTTTCAATGACTCGAGGGCTTCAGTAATCACAGAGAAAGGAAAATGACCGGAGGCATTAAGACTGCTAGCTACTTCTAGGGCAGTGTAAGATTATTGCAAAAAGTCATGCTTTGTAATCAATAAAATAACAACTGATAGCCACTACAGTATAAGCTCCATAAGGCAAAAATTTTTTGTTGTACTGTTCACTGACATTGTAAGCACTCAAGCATTTGTTGAATAAATGGATGGACTTTAGTCCTGGCTTTTTTCTATGATCAAAGTCTAGTTCTGTGATCCTGCTTCTTCATCTATAAAATGGAGATAAAAATAAAAGAATTGTTGAGTTACATAAAGTAACTTTGGAGAAGTGTTTGGAACTTGTGCAGCACAAGTATAAATACATCAATATTTTAAACAATAAAATTTTTAATAACTTAATAAGATGCCTCAAGCTAAGTCTGAAATAAGATTATTTTAAATCCCTTGAAGGACAATGATGGGCAAAACTGTTTGAAATTTGCAAGCACTGTTTTTTCCCCTAAAATGTGAAGGATTAGTTAAACTTTTAGGCCTGAAAAGACTCTGTTTTTGGAGAATCCTCTGAATGGATATTCAAGTTTATACAAATGTAGAACAATGACTCTCTGCTGAAATAGAAAGATTTTAGATATACAGCATAAAGAAAATAAACAGCATGCTTAATATTGTAACATTTTTATTAATTTAGGCAGAATCTGTCTTAAAAATATGTTTCCCTACTATGTATCGATCTCAATTATTCTATGTCTGTACATTATTGCTTGTCCTTATAGAAGTCGATAAGCATTTTGTTTTTCCAAGCAGTGACCCATAGAGATTGGGAGAGGAGACCTAGAAATGGCAGAAAAGAGTGAAAGACATGATTTTCATTGCCATAGGAACACATTGTCACAAAGGACATAAAGAGAATTTAATTTGGATTGCTGAAGCCCCACATGAATATCCCACAAATGCTGCATTTTGAAGTAAAACAACAACAACAACAACCTCAAACTCTTAGAAATGTATTAATGTTACATTATCCTGGCCTGAAGTCCCTTGGGAAGCAAAGGGCAAGACCCCACCCTTATGGATGGGAGTGGGATTTGGGGAAAATGGAGTATTCAGAGAATGGAGACTGAAAGGGAATAGCCAGAGGGCTGTGGATTCTCTATCTGCCACCCACCCAGAGTGGGGAGGAGGTAGAATGGAAGTCAATGTTTAGAGATAGGGTCAGAATGGGAAAGGGAGGAGAGTGATCAAGGTAATTCCTGAGGTTCTGTGCATGTTAATGTTTGATGGAGTATACAGGTAACTCTAGGAATTTTTAAAAGGGCAAAAGTACAGGGGCGCCTGGGTGGCGCAGTCAGTTAAGCGTCCGACTTCAGCCAGGTCACGATCTCACGGTCCATGAGTTCGAGCCCCGCGTCAGGCTCTGGGCTGATGGCTCAGAGCCTGGAGCCTGTTTCCGATTCTGTGTCTCCCTCTCTCTCTGTCCCTTCCCCGTTCATGCTCTGTCTCTCTCTGTCCCAAAAATAAATAAACGTTGAAAAAATAAAAAATAAAAAAAAATAAAAAGGCAAAAGTACAACAAAACAACAACCAATGTTCATCTGAAAAGTCTAAAAAACAGAATGAGTATTCTCTGGTTTAGAAAGAACGACCACCTTTATAATCTTTATATGTCCTTGTAGCTGTTCAACAGTTCAGTAAATATTTATGGAGCACAACTGTGTCAACAACTGGGCTGGATGCTAAGTTTACAGACTAATAAGGCAAGACCACTGATATCAAGGTGCTCACAGTGGGGAGAAACAGCATATAAATGATTAAATACAATAACATGTTAACAGGAGTCTGTGTGTGTAATAAAGGAGCACAAAGGAGGAGTAGTAATTATACTGGGCAACAACCAGGAGGTGGTGATATTTGAATCATATTCTTTCAGTCTGAAACTGCAGCTGTTCCTCTGCATAATAGATGCCTGTTTTTACTTTACAGGTCAAAAAAGTAGGATGGGGAAACTATATGGTACTGACAGCCCTCTGAAGCGAAACACTGGAATGTGTATTCCATGGCAGATTACTCAGTTTTGTGATTATCACAGTGGTCACTGATGGTATTACACAAATAGAACACTGCTAGCTGGCATAAAAAAATTGCTTCAATGTTATATCAGTGAGAAATAATCACTACCATTAACTTGCTGAACTTTAAAATATTGAATAATTTGTGGAATATATTAAATATTGCAATATTCTGCATTTTCAAGTCTTTTTTGAAATCTGTTCTTTCCCTTTACCTTAATCAGAAAGCGGCAAATGAACCCTCTAAACTTATTCATATACAACCAATATTTATTGTCTACCATGTGCTAAGCATTGAGGTATGTCACAAAGATACGTCACAATAGGAATAAAGGTCAGAAGAAAAACCTGAATGAAGGACTAAGAGATTAAATAGGGTGCAAGTAATTCCTCCAGAAATGGATCAGATCTGGGGACTGAAATAGAAATAGAAATGCACATGGGGGGAGATATAGAGACGATGGGTATTTCAAGTTCAGCGTGTGCAAAAACACAGAGATGGAGAACATCAACATTTCAGAAATGACACAAAGTTTTTTAAAATGGCACATACAGGGACACCTGGGTAGCTCAGTCGGTTAAGCTTCTGACTCTTGATTTTGACTCAGGTCAGGTGTCTCGTGGTTTGTGAAATCAAGCCTCACAGTGGGCTCTGCACTGACAGCGACGAGCCTGTTTGGGAGTCTCTCTTCCTCTCTCTCTGTCCCTCTCCCATTCGTGCTGTCTCTCAAAATAAGTAAAGAAACTTAAAAAATAAAATGGCACATACAATGCTCCATTATCTGAGGCTTCTGTGATCTCCTACACTAAATCTTGATACTTCTTGCATCAAACATTATGTCTCTTCTATGCCCTTGACTGTGCAGTCTACTTTATTTATAATGCATTCTACTCTTTTTCTCTGGTTATGTCTTTATACAGGTCATCTCTACTCAACTATGGACTCCTTAGGGACAGACTCACATCTTATTCATCTTTGTATCCCAACACTTAACATACTTCTTGGCATAAGGTAGGCATTCTATAAATGCTTTTTGAATTCATTCATTCATTCATCCATCCATTAACAAAGTTATCACATTATCTTTTGTCATTGGTTGGTGCTTGGTTTACAGTAAGGAACACACAAAAAAAAGACAAGGTGATCTAAGGAAGAAACAGGAGACTGGGAAAGTAGGTTGAGAATAAATTATGGAAAGCCTGGCATGCCACCTTAAAGAGATTAGAATTAATTCTGTAGGCAATTTTCACCAAGGGTTTACACAGAATGAAGAGATATCATATTTCTGATAGAGTAACATAAGTATTTTGTAGAACTTTAGAGAGGGCAGAGACTGGCACTAATAAGTACTACAGAAGTAGGAATTTAAGTCAGAATTCAAAGAATAAGAAATACTTGTGACTCTAGAGAATTGAAAAACAATGTAGATGACTACAGAGAAAATGTTAATTACAGAAGAGGCAGAATTTGTGAAATAAAAATCTAAGGGTGAAGATGTGTTTGGATCTCATAAGAAATAATAGTAATAAAAGGGAACCAATTGGAAGAAGATAAAGCAGATGTGTATGGATTTGAAATAAAAAGTAAGATACCATCATGACATAGAGAACAATGAATAAAATGAGAATTGTATTTGAGACAAAGGAGCCAGTAATTATCTCTATAAAGGAAGGGGTGTGGCAGAACAGAAGAGGTAAGCTGAGTAGCTTTGGCCATAAACCATGGAAGTGATAAAAGCCTGGAGAGCTGAAAAACTAAAATTACAAATATGAAATAAGAAGGGGTGCCAAGGTGACTCAGTCAGTTAAGCGTCCATCTCTCTCTCTCTTTTTTTTTTTTAACTTATTTTTATTTTTTGAGAGAGAGAGGGCGCAAGTGAGCCAGGGACAGAGAGAGGGAGAGGCTGAGAGAGAGAAGCAGGGGTCACCCGAAGTGGGTGAGCTCACCTGATGCGAGACTCATCATGACCTGAGCTGAAGTCAGGTGCTGAACCAACTGAGCCATCCAGGCTCCAGTATCATATCCAACTCTTGATTTCAGCTCAGGTCATGATCTCAAGATTTGTGAGATTGAGCCCCGTGCTGTCAGTGAGGAGCCTGCTTGGGATTCTCTGTCTCTCCTCTCTCTCTCTCTCTTAAAATAAACAAACTTAAAAATATACATATATGAAATAAGAAGATATTGCATTTTATGAATATTGTGTGAAAATATTTTCTTAAAGAGCTGGTTGGCATAAGACTTCTCTGTTTTCTTAGGAAAAGCTACTTTCTATATGGAATGTAAGAATGTGAAAGCAAGGCTTGAAGGAGCAAAACAAAGATCTGACTTACGTTTTCAAAAATGAGACCTCCTCTAATATGGTTGAACTTCCCTTTATAAACTAATACTGGATAAAATATAATTATTGTTATATAAGCCATATGCCAAACTCAACAGCAAAAAAACAAAAAAATATAGGAAACTCACAGTGCCAGAAATAAACTGAAAAACAGAAGAGCAGAAACTGATGCCATGGCAGCCCTCCCAACATTTTATCCTTAGTTATACGGCCCAGGAGCCAGCTGCCGAGTTCCAGTGCACAAGAACAAGGCCTTGAGCCTCAGTGAGGCAGAGAAGCAGGAAAATCCTGGAGGCTTAAACAACAGCCAGTCACTGGGACTGGAAAAATTCCACCTCCTAGTCTGGAAGAAGCAAAAAAGTTTGTTCTTTGCTTGGGGCTTTGAATAGGGGTTAAAAACAAAAGGTACCTGTGAGAAATAAAACACCTCGGCCTGCAAGATATAAATTTACAGTATCTGCATAATTCAGGAACTACAAACTGAGAAATAATCATTTACAAATGCCCCAGGATATTTAAGAGCCAAAGAACCCTGGCAGAAACAAATACATAACTGTTCTGAAGGGACTCTTTCACAACTCAGGGCATAAGAGACTTCCATAAAACAAAACAACGCCATCCCAGAACAGCACCACGGGAGGATATAAATCACTATGAGTAAAACTCAGCAAATGTTGTAAACTGTAGAGTTAGGAACTCAAAAGCTGGAAATAATAGAAGTACCTGAAAGAGAAGATAAAGACACTTGATTAAAGAGGCCAACTAATGGAAATTATGATGAAAGAATATAGGTAGATTTCACAAAGAACCAAACAGAACATGTAGTACTAAAAATAATATTGTCACTGAAATGAAAATGAATGGGTCTAACCAGATCCCATATGTGAATGAATATAGTCACCTCTTTTTCTGTTCCTTATTTGAAATTATGCTCAGCTATATTTCTTGTCATACAGGCTATATGTGGTGTATTCAAAATGTGCTGCCATGCAGTACAATTTTACAATATGAACTTCCCATCATTATCAGTTCATGCCCTTGAACCCCCGTTTATCTCTCAACAAAATGAATCAACCTTTCCTTACATCTGCAGTCAAGGTAAAGTCCTTTTATTTTTTTCTTCTGTCCTAAATTGCAGGGAGAGAGGATTCATCAACGTCCCAAGAAGAGCTACTTTAGGACCCTAAAATTAGAAATGTGCATCCAGGGAAAGAGGGTCCTTCCCAGTGCTCTGGAAGAAAAGACCAAATCTTTTTCCTAGGTCCCTCTTATGGCTTGATCAGTGCCCCTGTTGGTACTGCTGCCTTGTACATAAGGACTAAAACTCTACCAGCCTGCCCATCTTGAAGCTTTCAAAAGATTTTGATCCATGATAATGAAACAACAACAGTGCTCTATTTTTACTACATTTACTCTGCAGCCTATCTTTACTTCCAGACTTTCCCTTTCCAAATTAGGGGAGTGTTAGTGGCTTTGTGCCTTGGTCTTCTTCACTTCCCTGTGATCTTAGGAGGCAGTTGTAAGTAAGCCATTAGTTATTTTGTCATCATTCCATACGAACAGAAATTCCTTACTGTTCCTGGCCTGCTGGAAAACTAAAACAGATACATATCTCTCCCTTTATAAGCAATTTTCATTTAAGTAAGTACTTTCAGTGGGAGTAGGTATGTATAGTCTTATAACTACTCATAAGTGCTCATCCAGAAGTGCATTTGCATATGTTTTCATTCATTTGACTTAAATATGTGAATTATTAATCTATTAAATAAGTGCAAAGGCTAATTGTGTCCATTTTCACCCCAAAGAAATGTTTATTTCACAACTAGGTAAAACCCATTTTAGGGTTTGTTGGCAAATTAAAATTCTTTACTCACAAAGTGATGGAGACATAGTTGAAAATAAATGTATATTAAAATTGAATACACCATTTGTAACCAGGATGGAGCCAGACAGTAGAATGCTAAGCGAAGTAAGTCAGAGAGAGACATACCGTATGATTACACTCACGTGGAATTTAAGAAACAAACGAGCAAAGAGAGAGAAAGAGACAAACCAAGAAACAAGACTCTCAACTAGAGAACAAACTGATGGTTACCAGAAGGGAAGTGGGTGGGGGGAATGGGTGAGATAGGTGATCGGGGGATTAAGGATTGCACTTGTAATGAGCACCGAATGATGTATAGATGTGATGAATCACTATATTGAATACCTGAAACTAATGTAACACTCTATATGTTAACTATACTGGAATTAAAAACTTAAAAAAAAATTGAATAGAACCAGCATATGTGAGCTGTAGAATGTAGGGAATGCAGAAACCAAGGCAAAGAGATAAATGCTTAACTAAAAGATGTTAGGCCAGTAACCACTGACATTACAGAAGGAGGTGGGATATGACAATACATAGTTCTTAAGGAAACAAAACTAACCCCCCCCCCCAAAAAAAAACTTATTTTATCCTCTTAGGAAGAGAATGAATTTCAAAACATAGGCCCATTATTGGCGGTTCTTGATAGTTCTACTGGCGTCCAATGCTGCAAAGCCATTCCTGGGTGAAGAAATTTTAAACATATGGCTTAAAATAGCATACCAGCTACACCATCTTTTTATACCTCACATAGGGACAGCACGACAGTGCAATCTGCCGCTGTCCCTCCTTAGTAGTATCAGAACGCTCAACTGTGAGTAAACTGGTCAGTTTTGTTTGTTGATAACAGCCCACACTGATAAATACAGAATCCTATTAATGGTACTGGATTCTGAACACGAAGAGGAATAGTATATAACCATTTAACAATACGCGATATGAAGCTACACTGCTTGGGACCAAATCCCAGCTTCTCCACTTATTACTTGGAGTAAGTTGCTTGACCTGTGTTCGCTCACCTGTGAAATGAAAACAATGTCACGGGTTTCACAGAGTTGCGACAGGATTTGAAAGCCCTTGGAACCCAGCCTGGCATAAATATATTAACAATCCGGTTTCCAAAGAAATTCTGTGAAATGTTAGTTCTGCCACTGCTTTAACGGAAGTGCAGGGAAGGAAACACCTATTTGCCCACCACCTGCCAGCCCCACACAATTTCCTATGGGATCAGCACAGCTCTCGACAGCGAGTACTAACGTCCCGCCCCCACGCGAAATTTGAGATGAAAAAGCCCGCCAGAGACCGGAGCCGCGAGGGGCGGAGCCAGAACGCCACCCCCCCAACAGTGCCCCGAAGTTCCGCGCCTTCCAGCACCGACAAAGCACAGATTCTATTTTTGACAAATCTGAGCCAAATCGGATAAATTCTGAGTCTTCTGAAATACACTGGTAACACTACTTAGAAGCCTTCCCGCCTCCCTGCCTTCAGGACTCTGAGAAAGCTGCCGTCCGCACCAGCTAGTTTCTCCCCTCCCTCCCCCCGCAAAACCCGCGAGACTCTGGACGGGGCGGGGCCTCCGGGACAGCCAGAGGCCAGATGGGACTTGAAGTGGGGTGGGGTTGGCGAGACGCGAGGCCCTTGGCTGCAGTATGGGGCTGCCCGTGGGGTGCCGGACGCCGAGCTCAGCAAATGCCGCTTTCTCCTTTAGTCTTCAGGTCCCAGCTCTTGCATCCCTGGAGTTACCATTGTCGTGACGCTCTTTCCTATCCCTCTGTCACTTTGATTGTTCGATGGGAGGGAAAATTAGAACCTCTAAGTTAGGCATCTCGTAGGCACCTGGCAATGAAATCTGCAGTGGAGGTGGGGTCCTTTGCTCGCGCCGAAATTCAAAGGCATAAACATTTCCGGCCTGGGTGTAGATCGCGGAGCGGGTGTCTTAGCCACTATGTTGCAATTCGCTTAGTAGCGCCCAAGGCCAGGCAAGGGTGAACCCAGTCTCTGTTCTTGTGACCAGGAGTAGCTTCTGGGGAGCCTCAAGCCCGGAGGGCCTGGCGCAGTGGTGAGGCAGGTGGGTGAGCGGGGCCGGTTGGGCCTAGTCAGGCATTCCTGGCTGGAGAGGAGGATAGGGTTGTGTGTGTGTGTGTGTGTGTGTGTGTGTGTGTGTGTGTGTGTGTGTGTGTGTGTGCGCGTGGAAGGAGGGATTAGCAAGACTGGACCTCAAACTAAAATTAGTCCTAAAGGGTTCCTGGAAGAATGTCTACTTTCTCTCCAGCCTTGGAGTGGTGCAAACAATTGTTGATAGAAAGTCCTGGTGGGGCGAGGGAACAGGCTGAGTGAAAACAGAATCTCGAGAATATATGGGATTCATCTATTTAAGTAAATGTTGACTGACTCCCCGCGCCCTCGAGTCAGGCACTATTAGGGCATACAGCGGTGGAACAGGCGAAGATTTTACAGAAACTTTCATTATGGTAGTTTGGGTAGACAAATACAAAAATACTGTTTAGCGTCATCTTTTTAATTTCTTAAATGTTTATTTATTTTTGAGAGAAACAGAGTGCGAGTTGGGGAGGGGCAGAGCGAGAGGGAGACAGAATCCAAGCAGGCTCCAGGCTCTGAGCTGTCAGCACAGAGCCCCATGGGGGGCTGGAGCCCACGAACCTGAGATCAAGAGGCTTCACCGACTGAGCTACCCAGGCACCCCAGTTTAGCGTCATCTTTAAGTACAGTGAAGGAAAAGGCAGAGGGGATGGGGACAGGTGCGTTTTTATATAGAGAAGTCAGGACCTCAGTATGGTGACATTTAAGCAAAGTCGTGAGTGTAGTAAAGGAGAGTGAGTCATGTCTGTATCAGGGAGAAGGACACTGGGGGCAGAGGGAGTGGGATATGAAATAATCGGTAGTTTCTGTTAAGAGTATGATAAAGATGGAAGGGAAGGCTGGAAAATTAAGTCGTTGACTTCCAGGTTGAATTAATGGTTTAATTAACTTCTAATTAAGTTGGAAAAAGTGTCCTTACTTCAGAGGAAGTAGCTCAGCAAGTGGCTCTTTTATTTATATTAAGCCATTAAGTCGTTTTTATGTTTTAGTCTTTCTACATACGTCATGATTCCAGATTTCTGTTCCACTTATTGTATTTCTGTTTTGTACAGAACTGCTTTGTGGCCTGTTTGATTCCTAGCAGTTTACCTGTCCAAGTCAGTAGTGAAGATGCATGTTAAGTCAATCATTCTTGAGGGATTTAAGTCCTATGCTCAGAGGACTGAAGTCAATGGTTTTGACCCCCTCTTCAATGCTATCACCGGTTTAAATGGTAGTGGGAAATCCAACATATTGGACTCCATCTGCTTTTTGCTGGGCATCTCCAACCTGTCTCAGGTAAACTTTCTGATATATATGAATTATAAGTTTGGGGAACCTCAAGAGAATCCTCATTGAATTTGGACACTATTGCCAGTTTTCATTTGCATTTTTAAGTTTATGTGAATTATCTTTTTTTTTTTTTTTTTCATTTCTGTTGGGTTTTTACTGAACTTAACCTACCATTCTTTGTTTAAAATTAGAATAAAGCTTGAGTTTTCTATAATCCAGGACACTTTTTTTTTTGTTTGTTTTTTTGAATGAAGTATAGTTGTCATAATCTAGGGCACTTTTAAAAGCCTTGACTGCATTCACTATAGGAGGGGGGGTCAGTAAAGTTTTTTGTAAGAATCAAATAACTTGTCTTATAATATCAAACAACTTACAAGTACTTTAGTACTTTACCAAATTCTGAAATAACCATACAGAATTATTCAATATGTTTTTATATGGAGTTTAAATACAGTGCATATACTTCACTGCGGTCCTTTAGAGGTAGATGTTATTACTCTACTTTTTTTTCTACTCTATTTATAGATGAGAAAATAGAAATTTAGTGTTGCCTAAGGTTCATCCCCTTAAGGTATTTGGAGCAACCCTCAAACTCGGGCATTTGGGAGTCTTATTCCAGAAGCTGTATTCCTACCCGCTCACTCTGCGTTATAATGCCTTTTCAGGATCTAATGGGATTGGATGAATAGTGAAATTCTTAGATGTCGTCTTCCTAAATCTTTCAAATGAACTTCAGCTACGAAATGAATAGAAAACAATCCAGTGCAGGGTTGGAACAGTTTTGTGGGGAAAGGCACTCATTTTATGTGGTTTCCCATTTTCCTTGCTTTCCTTGCCTGGCTGGCTACTTAGTGGATACTACATGGGTGGTTTTCCAACAGTAAGAAACCCATTTTTAGTGCCATTTTATGCAATATGGGGTTTTGTAATTGACAAACTTTTCTTTTGTTTTAGGTTCGGGCTTCTAATTTACAAGATTTAGTTTACAAAAATGGGCAGGCTGGTATTACCAAAGCCTCCGTGTCAATCACATTTGATAATTCTGACAAAAAGCAAAGTCCTTTAGGATTTGAGGTTCATGATGAAATTACAGTAACGAGGCAGGTGAGTGACTCCTAAATATTTGGATATCTAAGAACTTTTGTCTGACACGGTTTTTGGCAATGAGACTGCTGGAGAGAGAAAGTTTATGAGCAAAATTGATCAAAAACTGACTAGGTTTCTTAAGAATATCTTCCTTATGTTAAAAATTTGATCGTGCAAATTCCACCATTTACCAAGAGGATTGAAAGGGATCTAAAAAGCCATCAATCAGGATAAGCACTAATAACTATGCTTTAAATCTTGAACTATACTTGAATTTTCTCTGTACTGGAGTACCTATAATAGTTGGGATCTTGCCATCTTCTGAGGTAACCTATTGTTACTGGATGAGTCTAATTAGAAAGTTATTCCTATAAAATGAGCTGAAGTACTGTCATCAAATTTTACACATTAAATCTGATTCTTTGAGAGCATCAAAAAGCAAATCTAATGTATTCCATGTTTTAATATTTAGGTGTTTAAATATTTAATATTTAAGCTAAATCTCTCTAGGTATTTGAATTGATAATTGTTTCTATTTCCTTAACTTGTCTGATCACACTGAATACAAACTTGCTCTAGGTTCTTTATGCCTTTTTTAAATTATTTTTAATGCATGGTATATCAAATTGCATGTCCCAGAATTGGTCTCCTTAGGACAGGATTAAGCAGAATTGTCACTTCTTTCATTTTACGTACTCTTCTATTTTCCCCAGTATGTCTTTGGAGAGTTCATAATATGTTATGAGTTCATATCCACTTCACTTAAACTCTGATTTTTTAAATGTGTGTTATTAGCTGTGTTACTGCCATTTCTGTATGTAAGCAGGTTTTTGAAACCAAAGCAGGGACCATACATTGTCCCTTTTTCTTACTATAGTCCTACAGTGTTTTTACTTTGTCAGTTTTATGTTTAAAAATTCTGTTAAGTCCTTTTGACTCTCCATCTTAGCATTATGTAATTTATTGATTCCCTTTTCTATTTTAATAAAAACCTCTAGTTAAAAAAAAAAGTAAGGCATTGACTAGTTTGAGACAAAATCCTGTTCTTTGTCATTAAGCATCCATCAAATACTCACCTTTTAGGAATTTTTAGTAAGTCTCCTACTAATCTACCTAAAATTCCTGTCCTCATATAATCCATATGCCTGTATTTTCACCAAATTTTTGTTAGAAGGACTTTGTTAAAATACTTACGTGTATACTAGGTTTATTGTTCCAAATATAGTAGTATGTGATCTATCAGCTTAATGCTTCTGTCAAGAAAAGAACTGAATTAACACTCATTCAGTATTTTATTAAGTGTTTGGTATGTGCTGGGCAATCTTGAAAGCCCTGGGAAATACAGATAGAAGAAGGACCTCAAAATAGGATGGGTGAGATGATTATGCCCAATAAGTGACAATGTAAGTGCTATAGCAGAGTGTGAACACGCTGATGTCTGGTATAAGTTGTTCTTTGAAGCTCCATAATTACTCTTTTTCTTTCAAGTATTCACAAGTCATGTCTTTATTGACCCATTTTAGAATCTTGTCAAGGATCAAACTATCACACTGCTATCAAACTCCTTGTCTTTAGTTTTTAGTATCTGACTTCTGTTTTTTGGAAATTAAAAAGTGGAGGAAGGAGGGGTTAACCTCTGAGGGTGGGAAAATTCTAAAGAATGATTAGGTATAGAATATGTTTTATACATACTAGGAAACATAAAGTCAAAAGTGACCTTAGAGATTTAGTCCAACGCATGAGAGATTAGGAGGCTTGTGTGTGGAATGTCCTTGGATTAGAAACCAATTGACCTGACTCTGTATTCTTTTTGACCATGTCACACTTCCTCCATTATTTATTCAGGATTGGTTTTATTTATCATTAGTAGGACAGAACAAACAAGTGAAATATATTTGGAAAGGTATCATCTTACTTCAAGATTTATATATTCATTTATATCTTTTAAAATATTTCCCTTTTAGGTGGTTATTGGTGGTAGAAATAAATATTTAATCAATGGAGTAAATGCAAACAATACCAGAGTACAAGATCTCTTCTGTTCTGTTGGCCTTAACGTTAACAACCCTCACTTTCTCATCATGCAGGTATTTTGTTTGTGGCCTTTATATACACTTTGACATTGTTTATTTTTTATGATACTATAATACGGGAATTGCTTCTTTTTGGGTTTTCCGTTTTTTATATACCATTACACTGGTGTTTGGGCACCTGTTAAGAGGTTGATTTAGTTAATATGTACTGATGTGTTCTAACATACACATTTGAAGTTTGAAGAATGTCTAGAAATAATTTTCCTTGACTTACAAGAATACACTATAAAATTTTTTAAAAAGATATTGTCATAATATATTCCTTTTAAAGGAATTCCTTTGAGTGTTGGACTCAAGCATTTTGTTATTTCAAATATATATTAAATTTTAAGAAATGTTTTTACTTAGGGGCACCTAGGTGGCTCAGTCGGTTAAGTGTTGGACTTCGCTCAAGTCCTTATCTCACGGGTTCATGAGTTCATGCCCCACATCGGGCTCTGTGCTGACAGCTCAGAGCCTGGAGCCTGCTTCAGATTCTGTGTCTCCCTCTCTTTTTGCCCCTCCCCCGCTCATGCTCTGTCTCTGTCTCAAAATTAAACACTAAAAAAAAAAAAAAAAAAAAAAAAAAAATTTCTTACATGGAGACTTATTCAAATGAAAATTAAGTGCTAATATTATCTTGTCCTTACTTGCCCCATCCAACTGTCCTCTTAGAAAATTACAGCAAGGTCAATGGCAGGATCCTGATGGGACCAAAATAACGTTATTTTCAGTATATCACAGCCTCAAGGCTGAAAATTTATTTTAAATGAATCGAAATCATAAGTAATATGATGGTCTGAGAATTGGGTAGTGGAATTTTGTTTTGGTTTTTTTTGGTACTGATAATCTGGCATTGAAATAAAACATGTAACTATTCTATTTGAGGCCCAGAATTTCTATTTCTAGAAATTATCTTGGAGTGCAGCAAGTAAAAAGAAAAATCAAAAGATGTCCAACAATTATGCTAAATTGTATATACTTATGTATTTATATACTTATTGGAGACTTCTGTATCATTAATATTGTTTCGGAAATATGATCTGAGTTGACTTTGTGTTATTTAAAAACTATATTACTGGTAAGTGAAAGTGTGAATAGCAGAATTCTAGAAGAAACATCTTTTCATGTAGGTAAGAGAAAGAATTCCCAAAAGGTTGGTATATTAGGATATAACAACTTCAGTGCAGGTAAATGTGTATGCCTTTAGTTGACTCTAATTTGTTATCATTACAGTAACTGCCATTTTATTTTTCAGGGCCGAATTACAAAAGTATTGAACATGAAACCTCCAGAGGTAAAGATACTATTTGTAGACAATAAAAGTAATAATTGTAGATACTGTTTTAATCTTCTAAGTCAATTTTTAAACATAATTTCTTCTATTCTTAAAATTCTTAGGAACATTATTAAGAATAATTAGTAAAGAAAGTTTTTTGTTTTTTTTTATTATTTGGCACTCTGGCCCCCTACCTTTTTAAAGCTATATGACATTACCTTTCTGAGCTTTAGTTTCCTCATCCATAAATTAGAGTCAAGAGTCCTTACCTCAGGTATTTTTTGAGGATTAAATGAGAATGTATAAGAAAAGGCACGGGTGGAACATTGTCGAGCAGATTTTTTTAACATTTTTTTTTTAATGAAGGTATAAGTGACCTATTAGTTTCAGGTGTGCAATATAGTGATTAATATATGTAGACATTGCAAAATGATCCTTATAAGTCTAGTTAACATCCATTACCACATAGTTTCAATTTTCTTTTTCTTATAACTTTTAAGGTTTATCTTCTTAGCTCTTAGCAACTTTCAAATATAGTATTGTTAACTGTATTTTTACAGTTTTATTAACTGTAGTCACCATCCTATACCTTATATCCCCAGAATGTTTGTAACTGGAAGGTTGTACCTTTGATCACCTGTACCCATTTTGTCCACCCTTTAACCCCTATTTCTGGCAACCCCTAATATGTTCTCCAGGATCTCATTTTTTTTCTTTTTAGATTCTACATACAAATACGATTATACAGTATTTCTCTATCTCTGCCTGACTTATTTCACTTAGCATAAAACCCTCCAGTTCCATCCACATTGTCACAAATGGCAAGATTGCATTTGTTTTAGGGGCGCCTGGGTGGCTCAGTCGGTTAAGCATCCGACGTTCGGCTCAGATCATGATCTCACGGTCTGTGAGTTCGAGCCCGGCGTCAGGCTCTGTGCTGACAGCTTAGAGCCTGGAGCCTGCTTCACATTCTGTGTCTCCCTCTCTCTCTGCCCCTCCCCCACTCGCGCTCTGTCTCTCTCTGTCTCAAAAATAAATAAACATTAAAAAAAAAAATTTAAGATTGCATTTGTTTTAAATAGCTGAATAATAGTCCATTGTGTATATATACCACATTTTCTTTATCTGTTCATCACCAACACTTAGGTTGTTTCCATGTCTTGGTATTATAATGCTGCAGTGAACATGGGGATGCAGGTATCTTTTCAAGTTAGTGTCTTTGTTTTCTTTGGCTAAATACCCAGAAATATAATTGCTATATCATATGGTGGTTCTATTTTTAATCTTTTAAGGAATCTTCATAGTTTTCCATAATGGCTGCACCAATTTACATTCTTATCAACAATATAGAAAAGGTTTCCCTTTTCTCCACATTATCACCGGCACCTGTTATTTCTTGTCTTTGTGATAATAGCTATTCTAACAGGTAGTTATCTCATGGTTTTAATTTGCATTTCCCTGATGTAATGATGTTGAATACCTTTCATATACCTTTCATCTATCTTTTGTGAAAAAAATGTTCGCATCCTCTGCCCAGGTTTTAATTAGATTGTTTTTTTCCTGTTGTGTTGTATATGCAAGTTTTTTATGTATTTTGATATTAACCCCTTAGCAGATTAATGATTTACAACTACTTTTTCCTCTTCCCTAGGTTGCCTTTTCATTTTGTTTATGTTTTCCTTTGCTATGCAGAAGGTTTTCAGTCAGAAGGTAGTTCAGTCAGATAGAGTCCCACTTGTTAATTTTTGCTTTCGTTGCCTTTGCTTTTGGTGTCAAATCCAAAAAATTTTTCACTATGACCAGTGTCAAGGAGCTTAACTTCTGTGTTTTCTTCTAAGAGTTTTATTGCCCAGTATTAAAAGAAATTTTGACTGTATCAAGCAGCCTTTCTCAACCAGTGTTCCATGTCAGACTTAAACCCTACAGAAAAAGATTTCAGTGAAATTAATTCATTGCATTCAGTGGATTGCTTAGGGTATTAAGACTTAAAGTTTTTTTTTCTTGGAGCCCCCTTGAAAAGAGTTGGTGTAAAGGAATGAATGTTTTCAACAAGAACAAAGGCTCTTTAGTTACTATTTTTTATTGAGAACTAAGGGGAAAACTGATAATTGGTAATAGCAGTCTGATTTGAACGTAGGTCATGCATATTTTCTTTAGATAATGTCTTAAGGGAAACTTCTAATTTGAAACCTGCCAAATACATAGAAATGAGAATAGTTTTGAGAGAAATAATCCTTTTGAGATAAGGATTGATGGTGTGTAGAAGCTTCTGAAAAAGGAGTGCTGGTAAAATTGTTTTACTTAGGAAATTATAATTGATAAGTACTTGCCTTTTTTAGAGTGCTTTTTACATGAATTATTTTGTGTAATTCTCAACAGTGTTGTGAGATATTATCCATACGCTATGGATGAAGAAACCGCAGCACAGAGAAGATTAAGTTATTTGCCCAAGTTCTTAAAGCACATGCCATAGTTGGGATGCACATGTTATGTCATGCTTCATCCTGTTGGCACAAAATGGCTGAAGTCTCTTGGAACAATTTTAAGTAGAAGCTTCTAAAATGAAAACTGAATGTTGGTAGCCTTTATTTTTTTTAAACTTATGTTTGAAGGAAAAGAGGAATTATTGGCTTCAGTTTTATTTTTTTATTTAAAAATTTTTATTTTTAAGTAATCTAAATACCCAACATGGGGCTCAAACTCAACAACCCCAAAATCAAGAGTTGCACGCTCTACTTGCTGAGCCAGCCGGATGCCCCTGGCTTCAATTTTAAAAGAGATTTACTCTGCCTCAGTGTTGCATGAAGTTCAATTTTAGAATTGGAGTAAAGGCCAGAAATGTTTCTTGAATGTTAGGGCTGTGGGCAATACGTGCATTTTTATGTACTTAATGTCTCTGGTCCATTTGGGCCTTTTTTTTGATAAGCATGCTTAGTGAGGTTAAGACCTTAAATGATATACTTAATGTAAACTCCAATGAGATTTATCTTGTGTTCTTGAAACATTAATGTAATTATCTTTCCAGATTTTATCCATGATAGAAGAAGCAGCTGGAACCAGGATGTATGAATACAAAAAAATAGCTGCCCAGAAAACTATAGAAAAAAAAGAGGCTAAGCTGAAAGAAATTAAGACGGTAATTAAATTTATATAAAATGTTTGTAAAGAGAGTAATTTTGCATTTAGAGTTTCCCTGCTGTAAAGAGGAAATTTCCCCTCCCCCAGTTTTCCTTAAACTTCCATGCTACTTTTCCTTTCAGATTTTTTAATGGTACTTTACATACTGAAAATTTTGATTTTCCTTTATTTTCCAGATACTTGAAGAAGAGATTACTCCAACCATTCAAAAATTAAAAGAGGTATATACTGTGTATGTGAGGACAGCCATCTAGAATGTCTCTCAAAATTGGTGACAATTTTTCATTGTATTCAAGATCATACACATAGAGATGAAATGTACACCACTTCTCAGGAATTTTTCTATGGGATAAGATAAGGAGTTAGAGTTGGTACTTGTTAATCAGACTTCTGCTTATAGAGGACATGTACTTCATTCATACCTATTAATCATAGTGATTTTGGAGATTGCTCTTCATAATCTCAGAAAATGATCTCCCAGATGGAGAGGTAGAATTGAGCAGAACAACATTTCTTGAGGACATGACACTCCTAGTAATCCTGTTGGTAGAGTGAATAATTTCTAGGATAATAGGGGCTACCACTGCAATTATTGCTGTCAAGACCATTGATAAGTGAAAGGTACTAAAACAAATGTCCAGGTCTTTTCTATCATCTTTGTAGCTTCTGACATAATATTTCAGTGAAAAAATGCATTTATAGCACATTGGTTTTAAACTTTCACATTTAGGATTTCATTAAATGCTCATTAAAATTTGATACTTCTCAGAGTTGTATTCTGAATCCATAAAGTATTATGGATTTGCCAATAATGTGGATGTTATTGGCAAATCTGAAAAGGTGTGGTTAGGGATTTTGATTATTCTGTCTGCCCTAGGGGGTCCTTATCAGAATCAAGTTTAATAATGTGTGAGCAAATGTTTGTAAATAGTTACATGATTGAATGTTGGGTAGGCATCCTGGTAAATACTATTTCAAAATACATGTAATAATGTATCATTGGTGGTTGTGTAGTTTGTAGACTACTTACTACCCCCCAGTCTGTGAACCTTGTGTCCACATTTCTTTGTTAATCTCAACTGCCTGATAATATATTAAAAGAAACAACCACACAGGATTCACTGGAGATGGTATAATGGTATCTGAAAAGCTAGAGATCTAATGTTAAAATTTCTATAATCCATGATCACTAATCTAAGACAAAGTCTATTATGTGATGGGAAATTTTATACATGTTGCTGTAGTTTGAGTCTTTCTAAGTTTGTTGAAAATTTTGAAGTTTGAGTTATACTTTATTGGTGATTTCTCTTCCAGGAAAGATCTTCCTACTTGGAGTACCAAAAAGTAATGAGGGAAATAGAACATTTGAGTCGTTTATATATTGCTTATCAGTTTTTGCTGGCTAAAGATACAAAAGAACGCTCAGCTGAGGAGTTAAAAGAAATGCAAGATAAAGTTGTAAAGCTTCAAGAAAAATTGTCTGAGAATGATAAAAAAATAAAAGCACTTAGCCATGAAATAGAAGAGTTGGAAAGAAGAAAAGATAAGGTCAGACATAATATGTAAGAACAGATAATATACTGTGGGAAAAAAAATTGTAATAAGTGAGGTCCACTGGCATTGTCTTCTGTATTGATCATCTTAACGTGTGATAATAACATAGCTTATAAAAAGTAAATCTTACAGAAGTTATACAAGAACATGATGACATGAACAAATTACAAGTATGCTGATTGGATTGGCTGCATTTGATTATAGGAAATTGGAGGTATACTCCGATCTTTAGAAGATGCTCTTGCAGACGCTCAGCGAGTTAATACTAAATCTCAAAGTGCCTTTGATCTCAAGAAGAAAAATCTGGCAAGTGAAGAGAACAAACGCAAAGAGCTGGAAAAAAATATGGTTGAGGTAAGTAAATAAGCTTGATTTAATTTCTCTTGGTTAACACTTATCCATTTTATTAATATTTATTGAGTGTATGCTACGGACAGTATAGTTGTTTGGGCTGGGGATATAGCAGTGGACAAAATGACAAATATGGACAAAATGCCTTTTGGGTATTCATTCCAATGAGGAGAATGATGATAAAATAAATGAAATCTGCAGTGTGTTATATAGTGGTAACAGATTTGGAGAAAAAGCAGGGTAGAGTTTTAGGAATATAAGGGAGGTGGGTAAGGTGTGGGATTTTAAATTGGGTAACCACTGACGGTCTCATTGAGAGGGTGCTATTTCATTAATAAGACCTGAAGGAAGTCAGAGAACCATGTAAATAAATTGGTTGTGGGAGAAGATGTACGAGGCAGAAGAGCAATTGCCCCAGGTGCCAAAGATATTGGAAATATAAGATTGATCAGTGTGGCTCTTCAGCACTAAGTAGTAGGAATGCAGAAAGGTAAAAGGTGTAGGATCACATGTGATTTTATAAGACACGTGAAGGACTTTGACCTTTATTCTGAGTGACATGGGAAGCCACTGGAGTTGGCTGAGCAGAGGAACAACATTTTTTATATTTTAATCATACTTTTCTTGATGTTTAGAGAATAACCTAACGGGAAGAATCAGGGAGGAAATCCAGGTAGTAGGTACCAGTCTAGAGGATAGCCCTTGGATAAATGCAGTATATAAGCAGGTGTATTGAGAGAAGTTTTGGGATTTTATGAGTATTGTAAAGGTAGGTCCAACGAGTTAGACCTGGCAGATTGGTTGTTGAGTTGGTTGTTAAAAGGACTGAAGGATACTACAGATTTCTCTCCTTGACAATTGGAAATATCGTTAGCTTAGTAGAGAATAGGAGGAAGTACGGTGTGAACATAATAGGCTTGAGGTGCCTGTTAGACGTCTAAGTAGATCTGTTGATTAGGTAGTTGAATATAGGAATATTGAAGCCAGTCTAGAAATAGAAATCAAAATAACAGATGTTGGCATGCCCCTGGGCTAGTGCAGACTTCTTTTATATACACTCCTTTCTCAGCTAATTCCATCCAGGCCTGTAGCCCTATAATATTTATATGTTGATGCCTTTCAGATCTATAATTAGCCTTGACTCCTTCCCTGAATTCTAGATTTTTTTGTCCAGCTATTTAATTGACATTGTTACATAGGTGACTAAAAAATGTCTAAAACTTATTTGTCCAGTTATTTAATTGATATTTACATAGATGACTAACAAAAAGTCTAAAACTTTATATATCCAAAATAAAACTCTACCTACCCAAACCTCCTTGAGTTATTGAATTTTTCCCTATGTCAGAAAATGGCGCCACTATTAATTTAATTGTTCAGTCCAGAAATCCTAGAGTCTTCTTGCATTCCCCCCTTTTTCTCAAACTCTGTATCTAATCCATCAGCAAATTCTCTTGACTTTAAAAGTACTTCCTGAATATAGCCACTTTTCATGTCTATCGCTGCTTTACTGCAGGCCATCATTCATGTCTTAGGAGGGATGCTGTAATGATGTCCCTGTTAGTTGCCTTGCTTTTTACTCTTGCCATTCTACAATCTGTTCTTTACAAAAGCTAAAATATAAACTGGATCACATCACTCTTGTTCTTAAAATTCATTAATGGTTTCAAAGTCACATGTATAATTAAATTTAGTCTTCACCATGGCCTATGAGACCCTAGCTCCTTTCCACTTGCTCACGGTGGTCCAACACCAAATAGTTCCTCAAACACCCAAGCATATTTCACAGAGCTTGCCTAGTGTGGGTCCCCGTAGTATTAGCATGATCGATCACTCCTTTTATTTCATTTAGGTTTCTGCTCAAAATGTCATCACAAAAAGGCCTTCCTTCATTGTTCTTAAAATAGTTTCCATCAGTTTCTATCCCTTTACATTGCTTTATTTTTTTACTATGCTTCTCTAGAATATAGGGTCCCTGAGGAATCTGTGTCTTTAATGTCTAGAACAATGACTGATACATGGTAAACCTCTAATAAATATTTAATGAATCATGAATTAAACTTGTGAGCCAAAATTTCTGGTCACTCTCATGTAAATAGTATAGCTGGATTTTTTTTTTCCAGTGTTGGTATCTTAGTGTTTATGGTGTTCGTGTATATAACTTAAAAGGGGTTAATTATTAATAATGCTGTTTCCACTAGTATTTAATATTTAAATTTTATGGTCTTTAATAGTTTATAAATATGTTTTCATGTACATGCTCTTCATCCTACAATCTCTGCTTTGAAGCTTGGAGTAGGATAGTTATTAGTTCAATTTTAGAGCTTTAGGAAGTGATTTTTAGTTGCTTCAAATCGTTTGTTTATGCTGTTTTAGCTAATTTCTAGATTAGACCGTAACACACAGAATGAAAGTATTTCCAGTAGTATTTGGAATACTAAGGACACATTTATCCTAAAAACAGGGTGAATTTTAAAATGAGGATTAAGTATTTAAAGTTGGGATGGTTAAATTATTTTCCTTTTAACCATGCCCACTTCAAATTGCTATGAAATTTGATGGCATAAGGGTATGGGTAGATAAGAAAAAATGGATGTGTTTCCTAAAATATAATACTCTTCAATATTAAAATCTTCCTGAAGGATTCTAAAACTTTAGCAGCAAAGGAAAAAGAGGTTAAGAAGATAACAGATGGGCTGAATGCCCTTCAGGAAGCAAGTAATAAAGATGCTGAAGCTTTGGCTGCGGCACAGCAGCACTTCAACGCTGTTTCCGCTGGACTGTCTAGTAATGAAGATGGAGCAGAAGCAACTCTTGCTGGTCAAATGATGGCCTGTAAAAACGACATAAGTAAAGCTCAGACAGAAGCCAAACAGGTAAATATAGACATTCAGCGCTGTGTGATTGCATTTTTTTAGAAGCTCCACATTATGGTGATCTGATTATTTTCAACGTTTTATAACCATTGCCAATGTCAAGGAATTTGTTACTCTGCTACTCAGTAGCGCTCAGTGCAGTGAAATTCAAATATGCTAACTGCTAAATATTGATGATAGTTTAAGATGCTATAAAATATTAAATACCCTTATAGGTTAGTTGAAATTATAAATGCAATAAATGCTTTATTCTATTTTGTAGTATTGTACGGAATATTTGAGGTTAATTTTTTTTTTGCGCTCTTTTCACTTTTTTATTGACAACATAAAGTCGAAGTCTTAAGCTTTAACAGGAAAACAAACATCCTTTCCATTTCTGTGGTCACCACACTTAGTTCTTACCTTTCATCCTTGGAAGTATCTCTCCCTCCCACTTACCCCCTTCTCGTCTTTGGTTTCCCTATACGGATTTCATAACCTTTGAAGCTTGTCAGTAAAGACTTTCAAATTTGTTTAGATAGTTGTGCATCTTTTAAAGTCCTATGAATGCAACAGTTTTGATTGCAGAAAAAAAATATATATATATACACACAGTCTTTATTTTTTTAACAGAGGGCTCATCTTTACAAATATACATGTTCCTGTGTGTGTTTGTATTAATCATATTCAGCATTTTCTGTTAAATGTTTGCAACTTTTCCACTCAACGCTGAAGGTCACAAAAAATTTGTAAGAAATCAATAACAGAAAAACTTTTAAATCCTCTCAGTTTTTCTGTTAACTTATTATATGTTGGGAAAAAGCCATTACTCAGTTTTAGGGGGAGGAGACATCCAGCCAGATCTCAAAGTACTAGTTCATGCTTTTAAGGAACGGTACTCATTTATATAAACTAGCATTCGCATATCAGACTCCAAGCATTGAAATTTCTCTTGTCAGCTTAAGTTCACTTTCCTGTATAATTTTCTTACTGCTCAATACAGTCTCTCCACTGTTAATTGAACAACACTCACAAATAGTATACAAGTACAAATATGCATACCTAAGTGGAAAGGAAGGGAACTAGTTAGTGTTCTGATTAGTAGCTTTCTGATGTGTTTTTAATTTAATCAGCTAATGACAATTACTCTTTCATATAATTTTTGGACTCATTAATGTCATCCTTTGTAAGTATTAAAAATATGGAGTAAATAACTTAGTGATTTATGTTAAGCATATATTTTATACTCTGAGTAGTTTTATGAGCAGAAAGTATTGGGAAATGATTGATTTCTTTAAGATATTAATGCAAGTGACCAGTTACATTTTCCAAGCTGACGTTTCTTAAACTAATCTGCATCTGTGGCCATTTAATCACTAGCACTATCTGCCTCACATAGTCTATTAAATTTTCAATAACAGGCTCAGATGAAGTTGAAACATGCCCAACAAGAATTAAAGACTAAACAAGCTGAAGTTAAGAAGATGGATAGTGGCTATAGGAAGGATCAAGAAGCTTTAGAAGCTGTGAAGAAACTTAAAGAAAAACTTGAAGCTGAAATGAAAAAGCTAAATTATGAAGGTTTGCATTGAAACACATGATATTAAATCATTAGGAGGTAGTGATTGTTGATAAAAACTAAATAAAGGAAATAGCAAGTAGGAGTTTGTTTTTTTTACCGTATTAATGGGTGTTAGTATAAGACATACTCGTAAATACAACTGATCCCTGAACAACACGTTTGAACTTGCATGGGCCCACTTACTTGATGCTTTTTTTTTTTTTTTTTTTTTTGATAAATACAGTTGAGTACTGTAAGTGTATTTTCCTTATGATTTTCTTAACATTTTCTTTCTCTAGCTTACTTAATTGTAAGAATACAATATACAATACATATACAATGTGTGTGTAATGTTTATGCTACCAGTAAGGCTTCTTGTCAGCATTTCGCTATTAGTTAAGTTTGGGGATCAGAAGTTAAACACAGATTTAGGGGCACCTGGTTGACTCAACTGGTAGAGCATGCAACTCTTGGTTTCAGAGTTGTGAGTTCAAGCTCCACAGTGAGTGTAGAGCCTACTTAAAAAAAAAAAGTGAAACATGAATTTGGAACTGTGTAGGAAGGAGGTGTCTGTCAGTGCCCCTGATCTCCTGCAGAACAACCCGGTTGTTCAAGGGTCAACTAAGTATAAAACAGGTCTTTGATTTTTTTTTTTTTTTTTTTTTTTTGCAGTGCTATATTAGTGTCAGGTATAAAACCTAGTGATTCAACAGTTCCGTTCATTACTCAGTGCTCATCCTAAGTGTACTCTTAATCCCTATCACTTATTTCATTTCACCCATCCTCCCACCCACCTCCTCATCAGTTTGTTAACTATAGTTAAGAATCTGTTTTTTGGTTTGTCTCTTTTTTTATTGTTTCCTGAATTCTACATGTGAGTAAAATCATATCGTAATTCTTTTTCTGACTGATTTATTTAATTTAGGATTGTAATCTCTAGATCCATCCACATTGCAAATGATACGATTTCATTCTTTGTGGCTGAGTAATATTCCATTGTATATGTATAGCACATCTTTTTCCATTATTCTATTGATAGACATGTGGGCTGCTTCCATAATTTGGCTATTGCAAATAATGCTGCAATAAACACAGGATGTTTATATTTTTTCAAATTGATGTTTTAATTTTCTTTGGGTAAAAACCCAGTAGTGGAATTGCTGGATTGTATGGTAATTCTATTTGTAATTTTTTGAGGAACCTCCATACTCCTTTCCACAGTGACAGCACCACTCTGTATGCCCATAAACAGTGCATGAAGGTTCCTCTTTCTACATATCCTTGTCAGCACTTGTTTCTTCTGGTTTTGATTTTAGCTATTTTCACAGGTATGAGGTGATAACTCATTGTGGTTTTGATTTGCATTTCCCTAGTGATTAGTGATGTTGAGCATCTTTTCATGTGTTTATTGAACATCTGTATGTCCTCATTAGAGATACCTCTTTTCATGTCTTCTGCCCATTTTTAATTGGATTATTTGTTTTTTTGGTGTTGAGTTGTATAAGTTCTTTGTATATTTTGGATACTAACCCTGTACCGGATATGTCATTTGCAGATATCTTCTCCCATTCCATAGGTTGTCTTTCAGTTTTATCATTTGTTTCCTGTGCTGTGCAGAAGCTTTTTATTTTGATGTACTCCCAAGTTTATTTTTACTTGTTTCCCATGCCTCGGGAGACTAGAAAAATGTTGCCATTGCCTGTGTTGGAGAAATTACCGCCTGTGCTCTCTTCCAGAACTTCTGTGGTTTCAGGTCTCACATTTAGGTCCTTAATCTATTTTGAGTTTATTTTTGTATAGGGTCTAAGAAAGTGTCCAGTTTCGTTCTTTTCATATAGCTGTCCGGTTTTCCCTACACCATTTTTTGAAGAGACTGTCTTTTATATTGCATATGCTTTCCTCCTTTGTTGAAGATTAGTTGACCATATAACCATGGGTCTCTGGGCTCTGTCTTCTGTTGATCTGTGTGTCTATTTTTGTGCCTGTACATACTGTTTGGATTACTATGCCTTTGAAGTGTGTCTTGAAATTTGGGATTATGATATTCCCTGTTTTGTTCTTTTTCAAGATTGCTTTCACTATTCAGGGTCTTTTGTGGTTCCATGCAAATTTTAGGATTGTTTGTTGTAGTTCTGTTGGTATTCTAATAGGTATTGCATTAAAACTGTAGATTGCTTTTGGGTAGTATGGAAATTTTAATGTTATTTTTATTCTTGTCTATGAGCATGGAATATCTTTCCATTCATCTTCAGTTTTCTTTAATCAGTGTTTTATAGTTTTAAGAGTACAGGTGTTTCACCACCTTGGTTAAATTTATACCTAGGTATTTTATTACTTTTGGTGCACCTGTAAATGGGATTGTTTTCTTAATTTCTCTGTTACTTTGTTACTAGTATATGGAAATGCAACGGATTTCTGCATATTGATTTTTGTATTCTGCAACCTTAGTGAATTCTTTGATCAGTTCTAGTAGATTTTTGAGGGAGTGTTTAATGTTTTCTATATATGGTATCATGTCATCTGCAAATAGTGAAACTTTTACTTCTTTCTTACCAATTTGGATGCCTTTATTTCTTTTTGTTGCCTGATTGCTGTGACTAGGACTTCCAGTACTATGTTGCGTAAAAGTGATGAGAGTGGGCATCCTTGTCTAGTTCCTGATCTTAGAGGAGAAGCTGTTTTTCCCCATTTAATATGATAGCTATGGGTTGTTCATATAAGGTCTTTTTATGTTGAGGTATATACCCTATAAACCCACTTTGATGAGGGCTTTTATCATGAATGGATGTTGTACTTTGTGAAATGCTTTTCCTGCATCTACTGAAATGATTATATGGTTTTTATCCTTTATCGTGTTGATGTAATGTGCTAAGTTCACTGATTTGTGAATATTTAATGTTCTTTGCAACTCAGGAATAAATCCCACTTGATGTGAGTGATTTTTTTTAACATATTGTTGAGTTCAGTTTGCTAAAATTTTGTTGAGAATATTTGCATCTGTATTCATTAGAGATACTGGCCTGTAGTGTTTTTGTTTTGGTTTTGGTTTTTTTTAGTGTCTTTATCTCGTTTTGTAACAAAGCAATGCCGGCCTCTTAGGAGGAGATTTGCAAGTTTTTCTTTTCTATTTTTGGAATAGTTTGAGAATAGGTATTAACTTTTCTTTAAGAGAAGGTAGAATTTGCCTGTGAAGCCATCTGGTCCTGGACTTTTGTTTGTTGGGAGTTTTTTTGATTACTGATTCAATTTCATTGATGGTAGTCAGCCTGTTCAAATTTTCTTAAAAAAAAATTTTTTTTTTAATGTTTTTATTTATTTTTGAGGCAGAGACAGAGCATGAGCAGGGGAGGGGCAGAGAGAGAGAGAGACACAGAATCCGAAGCAGGCCCCAGGCTCTGAGCTGTCAGCATAGACTCTGACGCGGGGCTCACAGGCTGTGAGATCATGACCTGAGCTGAAGTCGGACGCTTAACTGACTGAGCCACCCAGGCGCCCCATCTTTTTTTTTTTTTTTTTTTTTAATTTTTTAAAATTTTTGAGAGAGAGAGAGAGAGAGAGACAGAGCATGAGTGGGGGAGGGGCAGAGAGAGGCAGACACAGAATCCAAAGCAGGCTCCAGGCACTGAGCTATCAGCACAGAGCCCGATACAGGCTCAAACTCATGAATCGTTTTTCTTGCTGAATCTTTCTAAAGGTTTGTCAATTTTGTTGATCTTTTCAGAAAACTAACTCCTGGTTCCTTTTGTCTGTTCTACTGTTCTTTTAGTTTCTATTTCATTTGTTTCTGCTGTAATCTTTATTATTTCCTTTCTTCTGCTGGTATTGGGTTTTGTTTGTTGTTCAAAGCTCCTTTAGGTATAAGGTTAGATCCTTTGAAATGTTTTTTGCTTCTTGAGGTAGGCCTGTATTGCTGTAAACTTCCCTCTTAGAAATGCTTTTGCTGCATTCCAAAGATTTTGGACCATTATGTTTTCATTTATGCATTTTCTTGGTTGACCCATTCATTATTTAGTGGCATGTTTTTATCCTTCATATATTTGTCCAGACTTATTCTTTTTTTTTTTTTTTTTTTTTTTTCAGACTTATTCTTGTGGTTGATTTCTAGTTTCTTAAGTGCTGTGGTTGGAAAAGTTGCATGGTAGGACTTTCATCTGTTTGAATTGAGACTCCTTTTGTGGCCTAATTTGTGATCTCTTCTGAATATATTCCATGTGCACTGATTTGAAAAGAATGTATATACTGCTATTTTAGGATAGAATGTTCTGAATAATATCTATTGGATCTATCTGCTCCAGTGTGTCATTCAGACCCACTGTTTCCTTGTTGACTTTTTGTTTGGATGATCTATCCATTGATGTAAGTGGGGTGTTAACATCCCCTACCATTATTGTATTACAATCAGTTAGTTTCCTTTATGTTTGTTATTAGCTGCTTTATGTATTTGGATGCTTCCATGTTGGATGCATAAATATTTATAACTGATATATCTTCTTGTTTGATTGCTTATATAGCACCCTTCTTTGTTTCTGTTCACTTTTTGGATGATAAATGCTTTTCTATCCCTTCACTCTTAATCTGCATGTGTCTTTAGGTCTGAAATTAGTCTCTGTAGGCAGCACTCTTGTTTTTTTATCCATTTTATTACCCTGTATATTTTGACTAGAGAATTCAGTCCATTTACTTTCAAAGTAATTATTGATAGGTCTATACTTATTGCCAATTTGTTACTTGTTTTTATAGTTCTCTGTTCCTTTCTTCTCTTGCTCTTCTCTCATGGCTTGCTGGCTTTTTTTTTTTTTTTTTTTTTTTTTTTTTTTTTTGGAATATACTTGGATTCCATGTCTTTATTCTTTGCATATCTATTACTGGCTTTTGATTCGTGGTTACCATTGGGTTTGTATATAACATCTTAGTCACGTAGCAGTCTATGTTAAGTTGATAGTTGCTTAAGTTTGAACCTGTTGTTTACTCCTCTTACCCCAACCCCCACATTATAGGTATACTTCGTTTTACTGCTTCTGTACTTCTTATTTTTCTTATTTCTGCTTATGGTCTTTTCCACTCAGAGTCTCCTTTAACATTTCTCGTAGGACTGGTTTAGTGGTCATGAATTCTTTAAACTGTTGTTCATCTAGAAAACTCTTTGTCTCTTTCTTGGGAATGATAGCCTAAATAATCTTGGCTACAGGTTTTTTTTTTTTTTCTTTCAGCATTTGAATGTATCCTGCTACTCCCTTCTGGCTTGCAAAGTTTCCACTGAAAAATCAGCTGATAGCCTTATGAGGTTTTCTTTGTTTGTAACTATCTTCTCTTAATTGCTTTTAAAATGTTCCATATATCACTGTTTTTTGCCATTTTAATTACCATGTGTCTCAGTGTGGGCTTCCTTGGGTTGATTTTGTTTGAGGGTCTCTGTGCCTGTTGGATCTGGATTTCTTTCTTCTTACCTAGATTTGGGAAGTTTTCAGCTATTATTTCTTCAAATTTTCAGCCCCTCTTTTTCTTCCAGGATCTTTATAAAGGGAAAGTTATTACACTTGTTGGTATTGCAGAGCTCCCCAAATGTGTTTTCATTTTTTATTATGTTTTTCTACCACCTGTTCAGCCTGATTGTTTTCTGTTACCCTATCCTCTAGGTTGCTGATCCATTCATTTGTCAGATTCCTCTTGTGTGCTATGTGTGCTATCTAGTGTATTTTTAATTTCACTTATTGAGGTCTTCATCTCTGATTGGTTATTTTCTATGTTTTCTATCTCTTTGTTCACTCTTAAGTCCAGTGAGTATCTTTATGACCATTTCTTTAAATTCTCTATCAGACATATTACTCATCTCCATTTCATTCAGCTCTTTTGCTGTGGTTTTACCTTCTCTTTCCTTTGGGATATATTCTCTTGTCCATTTTGTCTAACTCTGTGTGTCTATTTCTACATGTTAGGAATACTAGTTATGTCTCCTGCTCTTGAAAGTAATGACCTTATGAAGAAGAGTTCCTGTAGTGCCCTGCAATGCAATGTCTGTTGTGCACTAGAACCTGATGCTTTAGCTGTATCTCCTATGTGTAATGCATGTACCTTAGTATTGTGACTAAGCTGTTTTTGCTTTCAGTCCAGTCATCTGGAATGTTTCTGTTTGCCTGTCTTGGACAGGATTTGGTCCCTGTGTTGTTAAGAGGGCCAGTCTGGAGCCATTGTGGGCTTGAGTTGAGTCAGATCAAGTGTTTGCCAGAGATGCGGTAGCACGGAAGTGTTTCTTGCTTTCCCTATGTTGTACCCTGAGAAACTTTCTTTGGTGGGTGAGGCCTACAGTCAAACCAGATATCTGATTGTAGCCCACTGCTAGGGCTGCAGTAGGACTGATATGTGTAATTATCCTCTCTTCTCCACAGTGTAGCTGTTATTTTGGAGTGGTATGGGTCCCCTGTCAGGGCTACTTGTACCCTGCCTGGCTTATAGCACTGGTTTGGATGAATTCCAACCCAGGGCATATTGGAAGCGGTAGGCCCACAGCCGAAAGTGGGGTGGGGCAGCAGAATTATCAAGGTTTGCACAGGTCTGTTGTGGGAGGGGACCTGGAACAGAGGTCTGACTAGAAGGGACAGTTTTATAACATGGGGTTGAGCACTGTTAGCAAAGCTAGATAGAGAGCTGTGCTGTTTCCTGTAAGTGTCTGTGTGTCTAGGCCGAGGGACTAAAGAAGGAAATGGTGCCTGCCAGTTCTTTTGTTCCTGGAGAAGTCTCTCAAGGATTCCTGCCCCTCCAGCACATTCTTTGAGATTAATAAACAAATCTCCCACCAGTATATTCCAGGCGTTTTTCGAACTGCTACTGTTAAATGCTATACATCTGCGGGGCTGTTTGTTGTGCTGTCTTTTTAAGGGTGAGGAGTTAGTTTCCTCTCAATTTCTTGGCTCTCTTAGAGCTGACCCTACTGATTTTTAAAGTGCCAGGAGTTAAGCCCTGCTAATGATAAGAACTTGTGAAGTTATGCCCCTCTGGTTTTCAGAGGCAAATATTATGGGGATTTGTCTTCCCCTTATGGGTTCCTTGCGCTTGGGGTGCCTGGTGTGACTGAAGGTCCATTTCTTCTGTTTGTGCCCTTGGTGTCCTTTCCTCCCATTGGCATTCCTGCAGTTCTGTTTGGCTCCTGACTCTATCTCTGTCCTTCCTACCCTCTTCCTTGTGGCCTCTTCTCTACATTTAGCTGTGGAGAGTCTGTTCTGCCAGTGTTTGGGCCATTTTGGGTTGTTTACACTTATGTGGGTGTTATCTGGTAGCATCTGTGGGACTTGGTGAAGTTGGGATTCTCCTATTCCATCATCTTTCTAGCTCTTTGAAGTTGTGAAACTTACTACTGACAGTTTCCTGCTTCAGTTACTGAAGTGCCACTAGAGAATTCCCAAAATGTTATTTATTTCCACATTAGTGGTTATTCAATTCATATATTGTTTCTTAGAGTGAAAATTACTGTTATTTGTTGGTAGTATTGTCTACTTGACTCTTCATGTTAAGCATGCTTTTTATTTGATGCCAGAAATTTGTATTTTGCTTCTAGGAATGCTTTGGAAACAGAGGTTTCCAAAACTGATAGTTTCTTTAAAACAGAATATTTGTATTTTTAAAATTTTGTTTCAATTTACTTGTAATTTACTATTCAGAAAACAAAGAGGAAGGACTTCTGGAAAAGCGCAGGCAGTTATCTCGTGATATCAGTAGATTGAAAGAAACATATGAAGCTCTCTTAGCCAGATTTCCCAATATTCAATTTGCCTACAGGTAAGAGATTTAAACCTAAAATTTTAATGTAGCAATAGCCAAGATATATTTTTATTTAAGCTTGGAAGACAGTGAAAATTTCATTTACATCAAGTTTTTTGTATGAAAGTATTGTAAGCTGCTTTTCCTTAATTGGGATTTTTTTCCCTAAACATTTATTGAAATGTTAACCAAGATATATTTTCATTTAAGCTGGAAGGCAGTCCGAAAATTTTGTTAACATTACGATTTTTGTATGAAAAATATTATAAGTTGCTTTTCCTTAATTGGTATTTTTTTCTTAGATGTTTATTGAAACGTTTCAGATGTTGGCAGGGGAATTCTTAAGATCAAAATGAGGGAAATTTAGTCCACAGTTTCTGTAAATATCTATATTAGCATTTTACAATTTGTTTTGCTACATGGGTTTTTTTTATGGAATACTCAAAGTAATGTGTTAAAAAGAACATCAACATTATTTTTGCTGTGTTGAAAACAATATATACTGAAAGAGTTTTTGATTGACTTAAAGCAATAGCTGACTAGTCATCCGGAACATTTAAAAATTTTTGTTTTTCTTAAAACTGTATATGCTTCTCTTTCAAATGAATGTGTTGTCAGAAAGAGCTCTTGACTAGTAAAATATAACTTAATCTGTTTTATTGTTTCACATTAATTTTTTGTCATCTGTTGTATTTTAGGGATCCAGAGAAGAACTGGAATAGAAATTGTGTGAAAGGACTTGTAGCTTCTCTGATTAGTGTGAAAGATACTTCTGCAACGACAGCTTTAGAATTGGTGGCTGGGGAAAGGCTCTACAATGTTGTAGTAGACACAGAGGTAAATTAATTATAATGAAAGAAAATTTACAATTGCTCTTTAGCTGGAAAAATCATGAGTTTCTACAATGGAGTACTTTCTTTATGTTTTAAGCTGTTCCTAAGGTTTATAAGTACAGTAATTCAGTTAATGACTTTTATTTTATTACTGATTATATCGTATTTGATTAACTGTATTCCCAAAGAAGTCACATGCTTATTCAGGAGCCCAGAATGCTTATTATCAGTCTTAGACTTTTGATTATTTAGGATGGTAGGCACTAAATATTTAATTGTGGATTCCTAAACTTGTACTCTTTCCATCTGAATATTTTCTGTCATTAATATTTTCTTTATTTCAAATGCACAATGTTTTAGGTGACTGGAAAAAAGCTACTAGAAAAGGGGGAATTGAAGCGTCGATACACTATAATTCCACTGAATAAGATTTCAGCCAGATGTATTGCTCCAGAAACTCTGAGGGTCGCACAGAATCTTGTAAGTCTTATTTATATGTTTTATGTGCATCTTACTTGGTTTATTTAGTTAGGGGACATTAACTTGGGGGACATAATCATATATGGAACCATAAAATTGTATTGTTACCATACTTCAAATAGTTAAGCTACAAAAAAAAGTAAGAGTTGACTTATGTGAAATTAGATAGAAAGAGAATAGAAATGGGGGAAGACAAACTCCCTTTGATATTTCAGAGTTGTAATGTTAAAATGTCTTTAAACCTTAAGTGAAGTCACATGACTATCACATAACATTAAATTTCTGATCTCTGAGTTGTTAGATATACAAAGCTTATAAATACCAGAATTCTTCAGTTTTTTTTTTTTTTTTTCCTGTCAGGCACAAAGTGCCCACAGTGACAATGGTTTTGGAAGGTGTCCATCAGTCTTGCAGAGATGCTTCTCTATTAAAGTATCTCTACATTGCCTTCCAACCTCTGGGCATACAAAGGCAGGAACTGGGATACCCAGTCAGGTGCTAAGGTAGACCTAAAGTGGTATTGCTATTAGTTAAAAAACAAAAACAAAAACACACACAACCCCCCCTCCCCCCAAAGGAGTACAAGACCATACATTTGGTTATGGTTGTGTGACTGTAGGTAATAACATGAAGCCAATCCTAATGTTCACCAGTGATACCATTTTTTTATTGAGCATCAGTTGAAATGGCAGTTAGGAAACCTAGAAATGCATTTGTATTTAAGATACTAAATGTATACTCAGTGTTCTTGCTGATGTTGAGAAGCCTTCAATGAAAATTATTTCAAAATACAGTTGTATTGATACGTATACTATTAGGAGAAGGAAAATGAGTGCAGAGTAATTAAAAGGTGGTGTTCTAGTTAGTACTTCATTTACTTTAAAAAATTACCAATGGGTCTGGAAGGTTTTGGAAGTTATTTCAGCTTTCGGACAAGTCCGAGTGTAAGTAGTAAATTGGGATTTCAGGTAACGGCAAAAATACTTATATTCAGATCTCTTAGACCTTTTTAACGGTAGCTGCTGTGTCAGAGAACAATGCTGAACATTTGTTAAACAGCTGCCTTCATTTTGATTTCTCTTGCTACTACTAGGCTCCTTAAAGAATGCTTAGTTATTTTAAAAAGATGAGCAGAAGAAAATATTATAAACAAAAGTTGAGAAGAGGCAGTTGGATTAAAAAAAAAAATGAAGAATTAAAAAAAATTTTTTTTGACTCTTGCAATTGTTAGTTGTGTTTTTACTTTGGTAGTTGGTAGGTGGCTGCCCTAGCATGTGTTTTTGTTGGTCTGTTTGTTTGCCCTAGCATGTTTAATTTGAATGAAAAAGTATTCACTGTGGAACAACCAAATTACTAATAGTTGAAATAAAACATTTTATATAATTGGGTTGATCCAGCAACAGCTGTATTTAAATTTTTTTTAATATTTATTTATTTATTTATTTATTTATTTATTTATTGAGAGAGAGAGAGAGAGAGAGAGAGAGAGAGACAGACAGACAGACAGCATGAACAGGGGAGGAGCAGAGAGAGGGAGACAGAATCGGAAGCAGGCTTCAGGCTCTGAGCTGTCAGCACAGAGCTTGATGCAGGGCTCAAGCTCACAAGCCACGAGATCATGACCTGAGCCAAAATCGGACGCTTAACTGACTGAGCCACCCAGACGCCCCAAGCAACTGTTGTATTTTAATTAAGAGAATGTGTCCATAGTCCATTTTGAATTTAGAAACTTGGTACTGGCTCTTGCTTAATAGACACTCTCATAATGCCTGGTGCCTTAGTTAAATATTTTATGTAGCTGTAGAACTTTTAGTGTTTAAACTTGAAATTTGTTCTAAAACTCTTGAGTTTTCCATAGCATTTTAGAAAGTTCAAAAGGAATTATAGTGTTCGGTTAAGTATTACTTAAATTTCTAGTATAGCACTTCTGTTTTATAAAATAATATTTGAAAAGAAAGGAGTAGTATTTACTGTGATAGATCTGTTGTTTTTCCATAGGTTGGCCCTAACAATGTTCATGTAGCTCTTTCCCTTGTTGAATACAAACCAGAACTTCAGAAAGCAATGGAATTTGTCTTTGGAACAACATTTGTTTGTAATAATATGGATAATGCAAAAAAAGTGGCCTTTGATAAAAGGATAATGACCAGAACTGTTACTCTAGGAGGTGATGTATTTGATCCTCATGGAACATTGAGTGGAGGTACGTTATGTGTTTGTTTTTTTGCAAAAAATAAAAATAGTTAACATTTATTTAATTCATATTATGCCAGGTGCTTTACAATTTGCTTTTTTTTTCTAAAAAAAATTTTTTTAACGTTTATTCATTTTTGAGAGAGAGAGAGAAAGAGAGATTGAGACAGGGCATGAGTTGGTGAGCAACAGAGAGGGAGACACAGAATCTTAAGCAGGCTCCAGGCTCCGAGCTGTTTACACAGAGCCCAATGTGGGGTTCGAAGTCACAAACCACAGTATGATGACTTGAGCCAAAGTCAGACACTCAGCTGACTGAGCCACCCAGGCACCCTGATATACATATTTGCTCTTTTTTCTCATTCCTTACAACTATTTTATAAAGTAGTTTTTTTCCCCATTTTTTTTAGGGAATTAAATGAGAAAAGTTTAGTAATTCACTCAGTGGCAAATAGTGTTAGAGCTAGTATTTTAACTCAGTTGGATTACAGAGCTAATGTTGAACCACTACTATGGTTTCCTCTGTATGTTTATTGATAACTTATGATACTCCAGGAACCATGCCATTAATTCATTTAACGTTTCTATAGCTTATCTATGAGATAGGTACAATTATAAAAAGTAGAAGTAGAAAACAGTTATTAAGCATACTCGTTTTCTAGTGACTTGAAAATCTTTTATTGAAGTGCAAAGATCTATGGATTTGACTTTCTGTTTATTTACTTTTAAGGTTGATTGTGGTTTTTTTGGCTTTATTTACTTTTGGGCTTAAAACTAAATGATGAACAAAAAGGTAAAAGTAAAATATTAACAAGATACACAAGGTATGAGATAAACAGCAACAAAAAGAAAGCCTAGAAGACAAGAGTAATACCAAAAAAATACTCAGTACTAAATGTATTAAAAGAAAAATGATCATGCTCTATTGATTATATAAGTTTTTTTTAATTAAATTTAATTTTAGCATAGTTAATATAGTGTGTTATATTAATTTCAGGTGTACAGTTTAGTGATCCAACAATTTCATACATCACCCAGTGCTCATCCCAACAAGTACACTCCTTAATAATCCCTGTCACCTATTTCACCTATCACCCTACCAACCTTCCATCTGGTAGCCATCAGTTCTCTATAGTTACGAGTCTGTTTCTTGGCTTCTCTCTCTTTTTTCCTTTGTTCCTTAAATTGCATATATGAGTGAAATTGTGTGGTATTTTTCTTTTTCTGACTGACTTATTTCACTTAGCATTATACTTTCTCAGTCCATCCATGTCCTTGAAAATGGCAAGATTTCCTATTTTATGATTGAATATTATGTCTATATATATATATATATATATATATATATATATATATATATGTATGTATATATATACATATGTACATGTACACACACACCACCTCTTCTTTATCCATTCATCAGTTGACAGACACGTAGGGCTGGTTACATAATTTGGATATTGTAAATAAAGCTGCAATAAACGTATGGGTTCATGTATCCCTTTGAGTTAGTGTTTTTGTGTATTTTTGGTAAACACCAAAATCGTACCAGTAGTGCAATGGATGGATGATAGGGTGGTTCCATTTTTAACCTTTTGAGGAACCTCTATACTGTTTTCCACAGTGACTGCACCAGTGTACATTCCTACCAACAGTGCAGGAGAGTTCCTATTTCTCCACATCCTCTACCACACTTGTCTCCTGTGTTTTCATTTTAGCCATTTTGACAGATGTGAGGTGATACCTCATTGTAGTTTTGATTTGCATTTCCCTGATGATGAGTGATTTTGATGAGCCTCTTTTCATGTGTCTTTTGGCCATTTGTATTTCTTTGGAGAAATGTCTCTTCATGTCTTCTGCCCACTTTTTAGTTGGATTTTTTTGTTTTTTGAGTCAAGTTTTGTCAATTCTTTATATTTTGGATACTAATCCTTCATCAGATATGTCAGGTACAAATATCTTCTATTCTGTAGATTCTCTTTCAGTTTTGCTGATTGTTTTGTTCACTGTGCAGAAGCTTTTTATTTTCATGTAGTCCTTTCCTTTGCCTCAGGAGACGTATGTAGAAAAATGTTGCTATGACCTATGTCATTGACATCACTGCCTGTCCTCTCTTCCTGGGTTTTTATGGTTTCAGGTCTCAGCTCTGTCTTTAGTTCATTTTGAGTTTATTTTTGTGCATGATATAAGAAAGTGGTCTAGGTTTTTTTTGTTGTTGTTTTGGTTGTTGTTGTTTTTTGCATGTAGCTGACCAGTTTGCCCAATGCCATTTGCTGAAGAGACTGTCTTTTTCCCATTAGATATTCTTACCTTCTTTGTCAAAGATTAATTGACCATATAGTTGTGGGTTTATTTCTGGGCTTTCTGTTCTTTTCCATTGATCTAGGTATCTGTTTTTGTGCTGGTACCATACTATTTCCATTCCTACAGCTTTGTAATCTAACTTGAAGCTGATACCTCCAGCTTTGCTTTTCTTTTTCAAGATTGCTTTGGTTATTTGGGTCTTTTGTGGTTCCATATAAATTTTAGGATTGTTTGTTTTAGTACTGTGGAAAATGGATTGCATTAAAAGTGTAGATTACTTTGGGTAGTATAGACATTTTAATAATATTTTTTCCAGTCCATGAGCATGGAATATCTTTCTTTGTATCATCTTCAGTTTCTTTCATCAGTGTTATAGTGTTCAGAGTACAGATGTTTCACCCCCTTGGCTAAGTTTATTTCTAGGTATTTTCTGTTTTTGGTAGGATTGTTCATTTCTCTTGCTGCTGCTTCATTATTAGTATATAGAAAGTGCAGCATATTTCTGCACATTGATTTTGTATCCTGTGTCTTTACTCAATTCCCTGATCGGTTCTAATAGTTTTTTGGTGGAGTTTTAGGGTTTTCTATATATAGTATCATGTTATCTGTAAGTAGTGAAAGTTTTACCACCTCCTTACGAATTTGGATACCTTTTATTTCTTTTTGTTGCCTAATTGCCTGAGCTAGGACTGCCAGTGCTATGTTGAATAAAAGTAGTGAGAGTAGGCATTCTTATCTTGTTCTAGATCTTACAGTAAAATCTGTTTTCCCATTGGATATTATATCAGCTGTGGGTATTTCATATATGGCCTTTATTATGTTGAAGTATGTTCCCTCTAAACCTACTTTGTTGAGGGCTTTTATCATGAATGGATGTTGTACTTTGTCAAATGCTTTTTCTGCATCTGTTGAAGTGATCATATGATTTTTATCCTTTCTCTTGATGATAGATCACATTGATTAATTTGATTATGGTCAATGACTTTTTTCATGTATTGTTGGATTCGATTTGCTAGTATTTTGTTGGGGATTTTTATATATATATGTTCATCAGAGATAGTGGCCTGTAGATGTCTTTTTTTTTTTTTTTTTCTAGTACCTTTATCTGGTTTTTGTATCAGGTTAATGCTGGCCTTGTAAAATGAATTTGGAAGTTTTCCTTCCTTTTCTACTTTCAGAATAGCTTGAGAAATGTAGGTATTAACTCGTCTTTAAATGTTTGGTAGAATAAGCCACTTTGTCCTAGACCTTTGCTCTTTGGGAATTTTTATATTACTGATTCAGTCTTCTTGCTTGTAATCAGTCTGTTCAAATTTTTTATTTCTTCCAGTTTCAGTTTTGATAAGTTATATGTTCCTAGGAATTTATCTGTTTCTTCTGCATTGTCCAATTTGTTGGCATATAGTCAATATTCTCTTACAGTTGTTTGTGTTTCTGTGAGGTTGGTTATTCTCATCTTTCATTTGTAATTTTATTTGAGTCCTTTTTCTCTGTTATTTCATGGTTCTGACTGAAGATTTATCAATTTTGTTCATCTTTTTAAGGAACCATTTATCTGTTTTGTTCTTTTAATTTCTATATCATTTATTTTTGCTCTAATATTTATTTTCTCCCTTCTGCTGTTTTGGGGTTTTGTTTTTTCTTTCTTTAGCTCCTTTGGATATAGTTGTTTGAGATTTTTTTTTTTTTTTTTTTTTTTTTTGCTTCTTGAAGTTGGCCTGTATTGCCCTAAACTTCCTCTTAGAGCTGCTTTTGCTGCATCCCAAAGGTTTTGGACTGTTTTCATTTTCATTTGTTTCCATGTATTTTAGGATTTCTTCCTTGATTTCTCGGCTGACCCATTCATAATTTAGTAGCATGTTTTAATCTTCCATATGTTTATTGTTCTTTCTAGACTTTTTCTTGTGGTTGATTTCTAGTTTCATAGCATTGTGGTCAGAAAAGATGCATGATATAACTTAAGTCTTTTTGAATTTGTTGAGACTTCTTTTGTGGCCTAATATGTGATCTGTTCTGGAGAATTTTCCATTTGTACCTGAAATGAATGTGTATTCTGCTATTTAGGATGGAATGTTCTAAATATATTTGTTAAATCCATCTGATCCAGTGTGTCATTCAAAGCCACTGTTTCCTTGTGGATTTTTTGATCTTTCCATTGACATTAGTGGGGTGTTAAAATCCCCTACTATTATCGTATGACTATTGATTAATTCCTTTATGTTGTTATTAACTATTTTTTATATTTGTGTATTCTCATGTTGAGTGCATAAATATTTAAAATTGTTATGTCTCCTTGTTGGATAGTTGCTTTTCTTATTATATAGTGTCCCTCTTTGTCTCTCGTTACAGTCTTTGTTTTAAAATCTATTTTGTCTGATATAAATATGTCTACTTAGGCTTTCTTTTGACATCCATTTACATGATAAATGTCTCTCCGTTCTCTCATTTTCAACCTTCAGGTGTCTTTAGGTCTGAAATGTGTCTCTCTTTTTTTTTTTTAAAATGTTTATTTTTGAGAGAGAGAGAGGCTGAGTGGGGGAGGGGCAGAGAGAGAGAGAGCGTGCGCGCGAGAGAGAGAGGGAGACAAGAATCTGAAGCAGGCTCCAGGCCCCATGCTGTCAGCACAGAGTCCAACATGGGGCTTGAACTCAAGAACCGTGAGATCATGACCTGAGCCCAAGTCAGATGCTTAACTGACTGAGCCACCCAGGTGCCCCTGAAATGTGTCTCTTGTAGGCAGCATATAGTTGGGTCTTTTTTGCATTCTGTCCCCTATGTCTTTTGATTGGAGCGTTTAGTCCATTTACATTCAAAGTAAATATTGACACGTAGGTACTTATTGTCGTTTTGTTTCTGAAGTTTTTCCCTCATGCTTTCTCCTCTTTCATGGTGTGCTGGTTTTCTTTAGTGCTATATTTGCATTCCTTGTTCTTTATCCTTTGCATGTCTACTTCTACTTTTCTATTTGGATACCATTAGATTTGTATATAACGTCTTTTGCATATAGCAGTCTATGTTATGTGATTTGCTTAAGTTTGAACCCATTCTTTACTGCTCTCCTCCCCACCTTTTAGGTATTTAGTGTCACATTTTACATCTTTGTATTTTGTGAATTCTTTGACTGATTTTCTACAGAAATACTTATTTTTGTAACTTCTCTGTCTCCCGCTTACATATGGTCACTTTTGGTCTTTCCTTTCCAGTCAGTTTCCTGCAGGTCTGGTTTAGTGGTCATGAACTCCTTTCATTTTTGTTTCTCTGGGAAACTATTTTTCCTTCTATTCTGAATGATAGCCTAGCTTCATAAAGTAATCTTGGCTGCCTATTTTTCCCATTCAGCACTTTTAGTGTGTTAGGCCACTCCCTTCTGGCCTGCAAAGTTTCTGCTAAGAAAGCTGCTGATAGCCTTATGGGGTTTCCCTTGTATGTTACTGTTATTTTTTGTCTTGCTCCTTTTTAAAATTGTTTATCACTACATGTTGATATTTTAATTACAATATATCTTTGTGTGAATCTGCTTTTGTGGATTCTGTTGGGGGTTCTCTGTGTCTCTTGGAAGTAGACATGTTTCCTTCCCCAGATTAGTGAAGTCTTCAGGTATTATTTCTTCAAAATTTCTGCCCCCTTTTCTCTGTCTTATTCTTTGGGATCCCTACCATTCAAATAATATTACATTTGATGGGGTCACTGAGTTCCCTTAGTATACTCACTTTTTGAATAATTCTTTTATCTCACTTCTGTTCAGTTTGATTATTTTCCACCCCTCTGTCTTCTAGGTAATTAATTTGTTTCTCTTCCATTGCATCATGGGTGTTTGTAATCTCATCTATTGCACTCTTCCTCACTGATTGGTTCTTTTTATCTCTGTATTAAGGGTCTCACTGATGTCTTCCACTTTTTTCTCAAGTGCAGTATCTTTATGATTATTACTTTAAGTTTTCTGTCAGTCATGTTACTTGTATGTGTTTTGTTTGGATCTCTGGCTGTGGCATTGTCATGTTCTTTCATTTAGGATAAATTCCTATGTCTTCTCATTTTGTCTAAGTCTCTACCTGTTTCCATGTGTTAGGAAAGTCAGTTACATCTTCTGTTCTTAATGGTAATGGCCTGATGGAGAAGAGTTCCCTGGAGTATAGCATCCCCTGTTCTCCAGGTTTGGAGTTTCTGGGAGTATCTACAGTGTGTCCTGTGTACGTTCTGCTGTTGTGTACTGGCCTCTTTATCCTTCAGGCCAGTGGTCTACAGCAGCTCTTTTTGCCTGTCATGGGCAGTGTTTGGTCTCTGGCCTGAATGTGAAGCATTTTATTAACTAGGTATGCTCTAGTCTCCTTGTGAAATGAGACCTATTGCCAGTGGAGTCGAGGCTGCATAAAATCATAGGTTTGGAGGGGCACCTGGGTGGCTCAGTTGGTTGGGCGACCAACTTCGGCTCAGGTCATGATCTCAGTTCTTGAGTTCGATCCCCGTGTCGGGCTCTGTGCTGACAGCTCAGAGCTTGGAGCCTACTTCAGATTGTGTCTTCCCTCTCTCTACCCCTCCCCTGCTGAAGCTCTGTGTCTGTCTCTCAATAATAAATAAACATTAAAAAAAAAATTTAAACTCCTATGTCTGGAGATATGTGTTGGCAAGGGTTGGACTGGTCTTTTGGGGGTAGGAGCCTACAGTGATGGGACTTGAGGCAAGCATGACTGGGAAGGGTGCATCTACCTGAGCATGGGAGATGGAACTTGGTATAAGCATGTTAGGTAGCAAGTGTCTGTGCTGTATTGGTTTCCACAGATGACCCTGTGCTTATGCTGAGGAGCAGGGAGGGAAATGGCGCCTGCTAGTTCTTTGTCCTAAAGGGATCTCTCTGTGAATGCTGCCTCTCTGGGACAAGCTTCCAGATGAGCTCACAGCTTCCCCACCATGTGCCCCAGATGCTCTTCAGAAAGCAGTTACCATACTGTTTGTAGCAGGCTGTTTGCCCCACTGTGTCTCCAAAGAGGGGCTCCAGTACCCTTGGGGCTTTCCCATAGCCAAGCATGCTGACCTTTAGAACTCCAGGTTTTAATCCCCACTGGTTGCCACAACTCACAAAATTTGGTCCCTCTCTTTTGAAGCCAATTGCTACAGGGATTTGTATTCTATGTGCTCGTGCGTCTCTGTGACTGCAGCTCCCACCCCACCACAGTGGCCACAATCTGTTTCTCTCCCAAACTGTGTCTCTACACTTCCTGCCTTCTTTGATGTGGTCTCTTCTCTGCCTTTCCTTGTGGAGTTTCTTCTGCAGTTCAGGTCAATTTCTGGGGTATTTCAGGTGATTTGATTAGATTCAGGGGCCGAGGTGAGCCTAGGGTCTTCCTACTCTGCTTCCATCTTCCCCACAAATCTTGAAGGTAGGTTTTATATCATTTTGTCCTCAAAATTCTGTGTGGTAAATAGGATGGGGGTTTTTGTTGTTTTGTTTTTAAAATAGGAAAGTGTGGGTTTGGAATGACTTAATCCAGAGTTCTATTCCTAATTTAAGGATTGGGTTTTCTTTTGAATACCTACTGTGTCACAGCTACTTAATAATACTGAGAAATTATAAAGTGTCATAGCCCTCAAGGAGCTCACAGCTTAGTAATCAACAGTATTGCTTTCTTCTGTTCTTCTCATGTAGTCTGTTCCTGTTTTGTTTTTATTTTGTTTTTCTTGCATTTTGCCCTATTAGGATATTCTAGCCACTGGGAAATTTTTTTATTCAGTACATTTTTACTTTGCCCACTTCATCAGGAACCACTAACTTCGAATTTTTGTATGTCACTTCTCCTTTCAAAAGTAAAAGAAAAAATTAAATCTACCCTTGAGAATAAGATAATGATCATATTCTTCTTATGTTTGTCACATTGAATTTGCAGATCTATGTTGAGTGGTCGAGTAATAACAGACTGAATAGTACTTAGTACCAGGCAACATTGTAAGACTGTGCTGTCCAGTACAGTAGCCATACGTGGCTGTTTACATTTAAATAAGATAAATAAAAATAATAACCTCGATTGTACTAGTCACATTTCAAGGACCCAGTGACCATTAATAGTTAATGGGTAACTGGGCAATGCAGATAGAGGACATTTTTATCCTTTAATGAAGATCTATTCTCAGTGCTTTTTCATCCTTATAGCAACTATATGGGGAGTATATTACTGTCATCTCCAGTATGCAGTGAAATAACTTGCTGGTAAGTGGCAAAGCCCAGGATTTGAATTCAAGTAGTCTGTTTTTACAGTTTGTGCCTTTAACCAAACCAAGAGACTGAATAATGCCTGTTAAGATACTAAGTGACATAATTTCTTTCTAGGCCAAGAAAACAATAGCCAACAAAGAATACAATAAGAGGATTAGTATCTGCAATTGGAGGATAAAGAGAGATCAAATATTAAGTATCTAAAATAGGAGAAACTTTAGATTTCATTGATTTGGATGTTCTTGAAGTTCCTACTTAGGAATGGCAAATATGCAACTCTTTATCATATTAAATAACAAAGTGCTCATAATAGCATTGCTAATTGACTTTTGTATTCTCCCATCAAACCTAGAGTATTCTTGCCAATGTAACCTAGTATTGTCAGACATTCACAGTTGTTTGTAAAGTGAAACCAATTTAGCTGCTTCCTCTGCTATATCAAAGTTCAGGCCAGGTTATGATGTGGTAGTAAATAGCCCCCAAATCCCAATGGTTTACAAGTTCATTCAATAATTATGCTTCTTTACCTGTAGATCAGTTATTTCTGTTCAGTGTTATTCTCATTGTGGGACCCAGACTGAAGGAAAAATAGCCCTTACTTTGAACATGCTTTTCTCATGGGAGAGAGGAGACAAATGATGAATTATGTGCTGCCTTTTAAGCTTACTTTCAAAAAAGGCACATTTTTCATTTCATTGGCCAGAGCCAATCACGTGGCTAAGCTGATACTATCGGAGAGATTAGTGGCCCTGGGAGGGGTGGGCCTAGAAGGCAGGGGCAGTGATTATTTGAATGAATAATCCATCACATCTTCTTAGAAGCATTTCTTATCAAGTATGTATGTCCTGAGATTCCAATGATGCATTGAAATCTGTATCTTCATAAGCTCACTATAAAAGATTTGCTGTTGAATCTTTTCAAGTATAATTCTCAGAAATTTTTTTATTGTTTACTAAATATGTGGTAACTTAATGACTAAGGTCTGTTTCAATTTGCTTCAATCAGGTGCTCGATCCCAGGCAGCTTCTATTTTAACCAAGTTTCAAGAACTGAAAGGTGTTCAAGATGAGCTGAGAATTAAGGAGAATGAGCTACAGGCTCTAGATGAGGAATTAGCAGGTCTTAAAAACACAGCTGAAAAGTAAGACTTTGTTGAATTAAGTTGTATTTTTAAGTTTCTTTTTGGTCAAAGATTTGCATGGTAGAAGATGAAAGAATTTTAGCTAAAGAAATACAACTTCTGACTTTTATCAGTTAGCTTTTTCTGATAAGAATGTCATTGTTATAAGAAATTAGGGAAAGCTAATTAAAAGGAAGAAAATACATCAGCCAAATATTTTTCTTTCCCTGTTGAGATACACTGTTAACATTCTACTGGGATTGGTGGGGAAATCCATACTCTGGATGTTGATACCAGAGGGTACTGGAGTCTTTGATTTGAAATGATACACAATGTAGCATTGATCAGATACCAACATTAAGTTTAGTAGCATCGTGGCTATCCTATAGATTATTAAAGATCACTGAGCTGCCTACTGAGGCATGTAAGAAAGTCACTGTTAAAGTGTTTCCTTACTGTGTTTCTTTTGTAGGGGTATGGGTATGCATATGTATGTGTACCTTTCAATATTACTTCTGTTTGTGTATGATACAGGTACATTGTTGTTTTTTTTTTTTAAATTGGCGTCATGCTACCTCATGTATCTTTTCATCACTTAACGTCAGTGCCCAGTACTCTTGTAGGAGCTGGGAATACAGCAGCGAACCAAACAGATAAATCTCTTCCTTCTTCTTGCTTTCAAAGTTAAATTGGTAAAACATGTTAGGTAACACTGAGTTCTAAGAGGAAAAATGCCACAAACCTACAGTCTCCAAAGATGACAAATGGGAACTGAGTTAAAATTAAAATCAGACATTTTATTCAGAATTCACAATACTGAACAAAGGTTAAAAATCATATATAAATAAACTTCAAAATATATATGGTTTTGTAAATTTTAAACATTCATCTTCTGAAATTATCAAAACTTAGAATGTTGCCAAGACTTTTTTGGAATATTATATGTATAGAAGAGATGCTCATAATTAGTCAAAGTGGTCATTCCAACATAGATATTATATCAAAATGTCCACTCTCAAACATATACATACAAAGCCTGCTTTTACCTTCTTTAACATAAATTACCAAAAAGTGAATATCTGTGGAAACTTTGGCAAGGCAATGAGTTTGCAGTTGGCATTTGGCTTGGTGCTGTTACCTTTATTCAGTAGTATTGGATCATTTATTTTGCAGAGTTGTCTTGTGGACTGATAGTGGCATTGAGGTCAAGGAAAGGAAATAGATTTTTAAAAATATGAGAGTGGAAGTATCAACTAAAGCCATTCTTTCACAGACCATATCAGGAAAATAGCTTTTATCTTTTTTTTTTCAAGTTTCTATACTCCCCATTTTTAAATAAATTGAAAAATGGCTTTAAAATTACAGTTTTAATTGCTGTCCAGCATTGTCAGCCAAGAATACTCAAGGGAGTATTTATGTTTTATAAGTTGCTTCCTTTTTCCTCAGACCTCATGAATTTCTAGTGTCAAGCTGCCTTGTGAATTTATTACAACTTGATATTTCACTGCGGCTGAATTAGCTAAATACCTTCCAAAGAAAATATTAAGCAGCTAGAAATGGGCTAGATTACAGGGTTTGCAAGAAGAGCACAATGTAATGTTTAGTTCAGTACTAGGTCTTTTAAAACTATCAGTCTCATTACAGAATGTTGGGGGGAACTTTTTATTAGTATTTGAAAATAGGAATTGATAACCAGATTTTTGAAATTTTGTGTGATTGTTGCATATTAATGTATTCTTGTGGGAAGCTGTTGTGGAGTTTGGAGTTTTTCTTCTTGGTAAGGCTCAGTAGAAGAGACCATTTTTAAGGAAACCTATTTATTTAAAGGTTATATTTAGTGCTTTCTAAAATTAAGAATATTTCTGTAAATAGTTGTCAGCCTTGGCCGTTTAGAGTCGTTTACCTTCGGTGATCAAATCAGACTTGAATTTGATTCCTCAAAAACTGAGTCTTCAAAACTATTCTTGTAATAAGTGGCATCTTAACATTGTTTATATTGAGGGGCACCTGGGTGGCTCAGTCGGTTGAGCAACCAACTTCAGCTCAGGTCATGATCGCATGGTTTGTGAGTTCGAGCCCCACATCGGGCTCTGCTGACAGCTCAGAGTCTGGAGCCTGCTTCGGATTCAGTGTCTCCCTCTCTCTCTGCCCCTCCCCACTCATGCTCTGTCTTTCTCTGTCTCAGAAATAAATACACATAAAAAAAATTGTTTATATTGTATGTGAGTTTATTTTAGGTAAGAGCCTATTGTTTGAATGCATGTCTCAAATATCAGAAAAGTTGTGATCATTTATTGTAAACTTCTTTTTTTCTAAGGTATCGCCAACTAAAACAGCAGTGGGAGATGAAAACTGAGGAGGCAGATTTATTACAAACCAAGCTCCAGCAAAGCTCCTATCACAAGCAACAAGAAGAATTAGATGCCCTTAAAAAAACCATTGGTAAGATAAAAACATTCTGTGCGTCCTCTGTTTATACTGATAACCTTACTTTAGATATTTAGATCTCATCTTTATTATATATTTGTTTGAATTAGTTACCTTAAATATTTTAATTATTAGATACTATTATTATATTGCCAAGTTCTGCCCATTTGGAGCAGTATACATTTCACCAGTGGCATATGAAAGTTGTCAGTTCTCTAAATCCTTTCTTTTCTAGAAAGTCTTTAAAATATCTCCAATGTGATTGTTAGAAAGAGGTAGCACATTACTGTTTTCACCTGCAGATATTGCAGGGGAAGCCTAGAATCTATTTGATCTGTTCCTCAGACCTTTTGGTTTCTACTTCTGTGAATATTCTACTTCTTTCAACTATTTTTCCTATTGACTTGCTTATGGTTTGTTTCTATTCTCATACTTAAGAGTTATGATTTCTTATAGATTATCTGCATTATGAATATCTTTTGGTTTATGTGCTTGTCTTTTAATTTTGTTCATAGGATTTTTGTTAAACAGAAACTTTTAATGTTTAATTCAATTTATAGCTGCTTCTACAGAACCCTCATTTTAAGAACTTGTCTTACACTTTTAATTAGAATTTAATTGTATAGAGTAGTTTTAGTTTTTCTCATTCCATAGGACAATATCCACCTACCTATTACCCACTAATATTTTCTTTCCTTTTTATAAAATTTAAAAAATTTACCCATTTTGTTTACCCCCTACCTCTGGCAACCACCAATCTGTTCTCTGTACTAAGATTTTTTTAATTGGTTAAGATTCCACATGTAAGTGATATTATATGGTATTTATCTTTCTCTTTTTTCCATTTAGTATAATGGCTTTGAGTTCCATCCATGTTTTTGCAAATGGCAAGATCTCATTCTTTTTTTTATAGCTGAGTAATATTCCAGTATATATACACACACATTTTCTTTACCCATTATCCATGAGTAGATGCTTACCTAAGTTGTTTCCATATCTTGGCTATTGTAAATAATGCTGCAGTGAACATTGTGGTGTGTATATATTTTTGAGTTACTGTTTTGTTTTCTTCAAATACCCAGGAGTAGAACTTTTACATCATATCTATTTTTAATTTTTTGTGGAACCTCCATACTGTTTAACATAGTTGCTGCAGTAATTTGCATTCCTCCCAACAGTGCATGAGGGATTCCCTTTTCTCCACATCATCTCTGACACTTGTTATTTCTTGTTTTTTTTTTGATAATAGCCCTTCTAACGTGTATCTATCTTATTGTGATTTTGATTTGCATTTCCCTGATGCTTAGTGATGTTGAGCATCTTTTCATGTACTGGGTGACTATGTATCTTCTGTAGAAAAAGGTCTATTCAGATACTCTACCCGTTTTTTAATCAGACTGTTTGGCTTTTTCTTTTGAGTTGTAGGAGTTTCTTACATATTTTGGGTGTTAACCTCTCATCGATATGATTTGCAAATATTTTCTCCCATTAATTATGTTGTCTTTTCAATTTGTTGCTCTATAGAAACTTTTTAGTTTGATAATTGTCCTAGTTATTTTTGCTTTTGTTGTGTTTGCTTTTGGTGTGAAGTCCAAAAAAAATCACTGTTAAGACCAGTGTCAAGGAGTTTATCACTTATGTTTTCTTCTAGGAGTTTTATGGTTTCAGGACTTACATTCAGGTCTTTAACCTATTGAGTTAATTTTGATATGTAGTATAAGATAATGGTGCAGTTGCATTCTTTGGCATGTGGCTGTCCAGTTTTCTAAGCACCATTAATTGAAGAAACTGTTCCTTCTTCATTGTATGTTCTTGGCTCCTTTGACCATTGATGCATGGGTTTATGACAATTTATTTCTGGGCTCTGTTTTGTTCCATTGATTGGTGTGTCTTTTTTTTATAATTTTATTTTTTTTTAATTACATCCAAATTAGTTAGCATATAGTGCAACAATGATTTCAGGAGTAGATTCCTTAATGCCCCTACCCATCTAGCCCATCCCCTCTCCCACAACCCCTCCTGGTTTGTCTATTTTTAATGCCAATTCCATACTGTTTTGATTACTATAGCTTTGTGATATAATTTAAAATAAGGAGTGTGATGCCTCTGCCTTTGTTATTCTTAAGATGGCTTTGGCTATTCCATACAGATTTTAGGATTCGTTTGTTTCTGAAAAAATGCCATTAGAATTTTGATAGGGATTTTTAACAGATCTGTAGATTGCTTTGGATAGTATGGACATGTTAACAGTATTCTTCCAGTCCATGAGCACTGAATATCTTTCCATTTATTTGTGTCTTTTTCAGTTTGTTTTATCAATAAGTGCATTATAGCTTTATGTGTACAGTTCTTTCTACCTTCTTGGTTAAATTTATTCCTAGGTATTTTATTCTTTTTGATGTAATTATAAGTAGGATTATTTTCTTACTTTCTCTGATAGTTATTATTGTATAGAAATGCAACAGATTTTTTTACATTGATTTCATATCCTGCAACTTTACAGAATTTGTCTATTCTAACAGTTTTTTAGTGAAATCTTTAGGGTTTTCTATATATAATAGATCATCTAGAGAAAGTTTTACTCCTTTAGAATTTGGATGCCTTTCTCTTTTCTTTCTTTTTTTTTCTCTTATGAATTCACTCAAATGAATTCAATCAAAAATTCAGAGATTTTTGATTACTGATTCCGTCTCCTTGTTAATAATTGGTCTGTTCAGATTTTCTGTTTCTCATGATTGTCTTCGTAGGTTGTATATTTCTGGGAATTATTGTTTCTTCTAGGTTGTCCAATTTGTTGGCATATAATTGTTTATAATACTCTCTTGGGATCCTTTGTTTCTGTGGTAGCAGTTGTAGTGTCTCCCTCGTTTTTCTGATTTTACTTGATTCCTCTCTTGTTCTTAGGCTGGCATGAGGTGTATCAATTCTTTCTGAGAAGTAGCTTTCACTTTCATTAATCTTTTCTATTATCTTTTAGTCTCTTTCATTTTACTTTTGCTCTGATCTTTATTTCCTTCCTTCTACCAACCTTGAGCTTTGTTTTTTGCTTTGTAGTTCCTTTATGTGTCAGGTTTTTTGAGATTTTTCTCCTTCCTTGATGGAGGCAGCACTATAAACTTCACTCTTAGAACTGCATTTGCTGCATCCCATTAAGTTTTGGTATGTTGTATTTCCATGTTAATTTGTTTGAAGGTACTTTTTAAATTTTTTCTTTGATTTTTATTTGCAGTGATATTGTGCACTGAAAAGTAGCATAGGATATTATGTAGTTAATGGTCTCCAGGGTTGTATTTGTATCTGCATTCTAACACAGTGTATGGCAATTGTGACACTCATCTACTCATTTTATCTTGCTTTTTTTCCTGTACAAATTAGAGCTAAATAGGCAAAGAATACAATGTAAGTTTGTTTATGAAATTAAGCTTTTTGTCCACTAAGTAAAGGAGAAATACCATAGTTATACTCTTGATTCTGGCTTAGGAAGCATATTACAAGTATATTAAAAGGTGGTCTGTGATCTTTTTAGTAAGTTAAAGACAAAATTTGTTACTCAGTTTCATAGGCTGGGAAATAATTTCCTCATAGTCTTTAGGTAATTCAAGTGTGGTTCTTAGGCAGGGTTTATGTTTCAACGTAGCATTTCTGGAATAAGGTTGGAACAGTTTTTTTTAAATTTTAGCCTAAATTCTTTAGATCATATCTTCTATTAAAAGGTGAATTCATAAGGCACTCATAAACCATTGCCTATAACTGCTAATAGTTCAAGGACCTCATTTAGCTATATTTGCCTGCTTTATGATGCAGAGGAAAGTGAGGAGACTTTAAAAAACACCAAAGAAATTCAGAAAAAAGCAGAAGAAAAATATGAAGTATTGGAGAATAAAATGAAAAATGCAGAAGCTGAAAGAGAGAGAGAACTGAAGGATGCTCAGAAAAAACTGGATTTTGCCAAAACAAAAGCAGATGCTTCTAGCAAGAAAATGAAAGAAAAACAACAGGTAATACCTTTCTTGAAATGGAACCAATCTTTAACATCAGTATAGAGCTGAAGGTGGTAGAGCATCTTGGGTTAGCCTCACTCATCAGTGTTCATCACAAAATCTAAAAGCACAGTATGCTTCTTTAGGAAATAATTATGCGTCGTATGAGTCAAATTAAAACATTCCGTTCTGAAAACCCTGTAATGGAGTGTCATAATGGTAAGGATAGGTTGCATTGTCTTTCTAATTTTAGAGAAAGAGCAAAATTGCCTTTTGGTAAATGCTGCACTTAAGAGTAGACCAAAGCTTATGTCATGCGGTGGAGGTATGTCCTATCAGCTCCAAGTATTGACATTTCTGTTTGGTGATCATCTATGAATGGATCCTGTTAAAGATTGATACATGACAAAGCATGTTATATTTACAAAGTACCATTCAGTTGTAGACTGGTGATACCTGATTTTATCTTTTGATAGTGCCACAGATGGAATTTGAACCTAGCCTTGTCTGCCTCTAAAGGCTTTGTTCTACATCACTTTTCTATATGATTCTATTTAAATCTGCTTTTCTTCATATTCTGTCACTAAATAGCTGCACAAAGTATTTTCTAACAAACTAAAGGCTATAGAGGGAAAGAAGAAAATTGAGCAGCTGGGTTTTTTTGACATTTAAAAAAGGCTTTTCCTTTGCTAATTTATCTGTTACGTAGAATTCTAGATTGTTTTTCCCTGTAGGAATAACAAAATAAACAGTTTATGCCCAGTTCTTTGAACCTGTAAAAACTGTACATACATTTGTAATGTTTAACTAAAGGAAAATAAATTTCCTTTCTCCTCACTTCTTCTGGAGAAGCAGCTTACATGTGTTTTTGGTAGTTGAATAAGCTGTGGGTGTTACTTGCATGGGAATCTTAATAATTTTGTTGACATGTATCTATTTTTCAGTAGTTAATAGTCTGTTGAATGTCTGAATAACATTCTTTTAGGAAGTTGAAGCTATCACTCTGGAGCTGGAAGAGCTCAAGAGAGAGCATGCATCCTATAAACAACAGCTTGAAGCTGTAAATGAAGCTATCAAATCCTATGAAGGTCAGATTGAAGTAATGGCAGCTGAGGTGGCTAAAAATAAGGTACTTACCGTGCTGGAGAAATTACAAATGTTAATCCACTTATGAAATGTTGGCTTGAAGATGTTTGACTTTAGAAGTCTTGATCTCTTCATTCTTTACTTATTGAGAGAGAGAAAGAGCATGAGTGGGGGAGGGGCAGAGAGTGAGAATCTCAAGCAGAGTCCGATGTGGGGCTCAAACTCACAAACCCTGAGATCATGACCTGAGCCGAAATGAAGAGTCGGACGCTTAACCGACTGAACCACCCAGGTGCCCCTCTTCATTCTTGTCTTGATGAGAGGCAAAAATGATGATTCCTGATCCAGAAAGAGTCCTGAAATAATATTACTAATTGTTTTAATCTGGGTCTACTCAGAAGACGAAAACTACACAGTAATTTGAACAGGCAGAGTTTAAATAAAAAATTTAACTACAGTAGGAGTTTGGAATGATAACGGATGATCACTAAAGAATAAAGAGAATTCTAAATTATATAGGAACAGCCCTTACAGGGAATAGCCACTACCACCCTTAGGGCTGAGGGAGTGCACCCATGGAAGGAACAAATTGGAAAAGAGCCATAGCAACTATAGGCTGAAAACCAGATCTAGTTGAAGATGTAACTGTGGCCCCCTGGTTGTGAAGTTTGCTGGAGTGCCATGGGTAGTCATCCATAGGGAAGTGCCACGTGGGATGTAGGGGAAATTAGTCCATGTGAACATGTTGCAAAGCCCTGTTCCCCTCTCCCCATCTGCTGGATGTCAGGGAAGCCATGTAGGTTGCTGGCCCTTGCACATGACAAACTTGCCTTTGAGAAAAGCACACCAGAACTGGGAAGTAAAGCCTCTTCTTTCTACAGTTTCCTTACAGCATCCTTTACTGTTGAGGCTGACTATAGTTGCAGCTGGTTGGGGAGAAATGTTCTATCAGAAGCAGGGAAGTGAAGGATGGATTTAGGACTGAGGGTATTTCAAATGTTATGAAGACATTCTGTCACCTGCAAATTCATACTGTGGTATATCTTTATTAGAGATTGTCCCTAATGAATATTGGAAATTCTCTTGCCCCTTTCTTTGATTTTGTCTTTGAATTGCTTTGTTTCATATTGAGGTATAATTGATCTATATTAATTTCAAGTATACAACATAATGATTTGTTATTTGTATATGTTGCAAAAAGACCAACCCATAAATCTAGTTAATCCCTCACCACACAGTTACAAATATTTTTTGTGATGTGAACTTTTAAGATCTACTGTCTCAGCAACTTTTAAATATACAGTACCACTGACTACACTCATCATGTTTTTTAAGTTTTGTTTTGTTACTAATTGATACCGTTTGTAACTAACATTGATTTTTATGTTAACTGAATGTAATAGCTTTCAACAGGGTAGTTCCATTCAGTTTTCAGTGTGGTATTTTTGTCTTGTTTGTGTCCTCTACATGCTTTTATGTTTTCCTTTGATATGATTGTTGTAATTGTTGTGGCCTATGGTGTTTTTGGAAAGTAGGTCTTTCCTCTTGATTCTCTTCATGGATAAATTCAAGTTTTTTGTTTTTAACCCATTATTTATCAAATCAATAGAACAGTTTTTAACTACTTTTTTTGAAGTTAAGATCAAAATGCTTTTCAGCTGTGTGTTCTGTGTTACTGATTAAATTTTTTAATTTCTGTTCAGTTTTTATTTTGCCTCCAAAGTAAATTTTAGTTTTTAAAAATATTTTTAGCTCCCTTCTGATTTGTTGTCTTAATCTCATTTTTCCCGTGCATATTTTTGCTGTCTTTCATGGACATCATGTTGTAGAATTTTAAAAGTTAGATATGTTTTTAAAGATAATTGTGAAAATAAATAAGCTACTCCTTTCCTGATCTAAATAAAGTCTGAACATGTACATACTTCCATTTCTCTTTATGGAGAAGTATAAAATAGATCACTTGGTTGTTAAAGGTTGTTTTTTTGGGCTCTGCATTCTAAATTGTTTCCTTTGCAGATAAGAATATCAAAGGAAACTCCCAGGGAACTAAGAAAAGAAACTACCTACTAATTAGACAAACAAAACTAAAATTTCATTTCTGTTCAATCTTAAGTAACAGATTTCCTATCATTGTAAAAAAAAGGTTAAAACAGTGAAAATTGCATTGCAGTTTTTAACCTGTAGGCATGAGAGAATCTTCTTCATAAACACTTTTTTTTTTTTTTTAAAGATACAGTGTTAGTTAATAAACTTATATTTCCCTTTGGTTAATATCTTAAGCAGAGTATTTTTCAGTTTCTCTTCACAGGTTTCAAAAAGCTAAAATATCTTCAGGTTTTTATATGAATGTCATGTTTTATTTTCTTTCCTCAAAAGACCTCTGATGACACAGATTAAACATTATAGGGAAATTAAGGCACTTTGAGTACCCTAACCATAACATCAGGTATTCTTTGTTGCTCATCTTGTTTCCTAATGAGCATGCCTAAAAACATTCCTAAATTTTTCCTTGTGGTTTGCATCATGAAGATCCATTCTTCCTCAGAAACTTAAAGCAGGTTGTCCTACTTTGGTTTTCCCCCTACCTAAATATGGGTTGAACTAGGTTTTTTTGGTTTAGATATTTGTGTGAGTTCTTTCAAGATTTGGGTGAAGCAATGGGATTTGCAGGGCAGGTTGGTGATAGACTGAATTGCAGTTACAATTACCACTTCTGACATTGAGTAGCTCCAACCTTGGGAGGTAGGGGGATATTCAGAGTCAAAGCAAGAAAGTTTTTCTTTGTGCCACAAATCTATTTATTGAAAAAAGTTTCTTGTATTTTTCTGTTTTGACCCTTGTGCTAGAACCAAACATTATGACCTTCTGTTGCACCGATAAATATGGCTTATATCTACAAAGGGAAGAGCAGAAAACCTGGCCTACATCCTTCCCTTCCTGATAAATGACATGTGGGGATCTGGCATAGTATCTTCTTGTTAACTACCCAGAAATGCCACTTTACTGAGACCTCACAAGTCAGTTTCCTGTAGTTCACTGTATCCCCAGAAACTTTGTTGCTTCCAGCACGAACACTGTATCCCATCTTTTTTCTAGTGATAGAACAAGTTTTCTCCTGTATGCCAATTAATTAGTCATTTTAATGGGGATATACAATGTAGAGGGTTAGGTGACCATCTGCCTGTAATCACATTGCCATCTTGCCCAGACGCTTTTTAGATGATCTTTTAATAAACTAAAAATATGCCCACATTACTTTGCTATATATCATCTTCTATTTGTTCCAGGAGTCCGTAAATAAAGCTCAAGAAGAGGTGACCAAGCAAAAAGAAGTGATAACAGCCCAAGACAATGTAATTAAAGCTAAATATGCTGAAGTTGCAACACACAAGGAACAAAACAATGATTCTCAGCTTAAAATTAAGGAACTGGACCACAACATCAGCAAACATAAACGGGAAGCTGAAGATGCTGCTGCAAAGGCACGTTTGTGTTGCTTATTTCTACTCATAATCAGATTTTTGCTTCTGAGTTGTTGAGATATTCTGGTAAAGTGCTCAATGGAGAATTCAGTATAAATGGCAGAAATGTGGTATAACAGAATTTTGAGGCTTACTGCTATTTTAATGGCTTCTCAGCAATGCTTATTTTTACCACCTGGCATAAATCTTTCTAAATTTCAAGTATTTATTCCTATGTATAAGATGTTTCAGTGGTCTCCCATAGAACTAGCCATTTTTTAATCCCCAGATATTCAGATTAATATATTAGTTGTGATTATATATTTTGTTGCCTGTGAGTTTTCAATTTATTTTGAAATAAGGTAAACGATATATATTTACAGGCAACTTCCAAAACCTGGACTTAATTGGCTTCCAGATGTCCTTAAGAGGATCAGTATAGTCAATTTTGCAGCCTCATCTGAAATCTGATGTTGTGCTAGCAGCCGTCTTTTTTGAAGTTATCTCAGTTTTTTGTTCACTCCTGAAAGTTTCTTTCTGGGGCACCTGGGTGACTCAGTCGGTTAAGCGTCTGACTCTTGGTTTCCTCTCAGGTCATGATCTCACAGTTCATGAGTTCGAGCCCCACATCGGGCTCTCTGCTGACAATGGGGAGTCTGCTTAGGATTCTCTTTCACCACCTCTCTCTATCCCTCCCATCCCCCTCAAAAATAAATAAGTAAACATTAAAGAGAATACATGCTTTTGCAGAAATTCGCTGCTTGGTTAAGAGGCTGCACTCATGAAATCTTAGTAATTTGCCCATCATGTTTTCTTACGAGTGTGTAACCGTTTGATGCCTTTTAAATCTTGTTTAGCATCTTAAAAGTATGAGATTTAACTTCAAAAAAGTCAGAACATACAAAATAGTCACCCCACCCTCTGAAAGAGCCCTGTGTGCCTGTTCAGGCTCACACTTAAAGAAAATATTTTTTCATAGCCACATCATTAATTTCCTAATATTTTTTTGTATTGATTTTCCATTAGCCTGGTAGCCTAGTATTAGTGGATTCACTGAAATGTTACCAATGTTAATATTACTGTTAATAGGTTTTTGGTAATTGAAAGTGCTAGTAGTGGTGATTGCTAGGGGATTTTATTTACGGTTAAGGTGAAAAGGAGAGTTAAAAGTGGAACTGCTAAAAAGTCCAGGATTCTTTGAAGTCTATAGTTGGTCAAATATTAATTACATACCAACTAGTATCAGATAGTAGTAGGCCAGGCACTAATGATAAGGATGAGCAACATGTACCCAGAATGCTTTCATTGAGCCTATGGATCAGCAGGGAAGGTAGATTGGAAATGATCATCTTTGGAGCCTGGAGGTGAGACTGTTCCCCTGGAATTAATGAGGATAAACAGACTGACAAGGATTAGACTCTATCAGTCAGAACCAACCTTGAACGATTTTAGTAGAAGAAAGTCTTCTTTAAGCACTATAATCTAAAATTTTTTTTTAACTCTTTTTACCATATAAAGAAATACATTACTGTGCCTTGTCAAAAGAGGGTGACGAGGCAATGGAGTCAAAGTTTAGAGCAGCTTTTTATTTACCTAGTATATTTAGAATTATAATTAGTCAGGGGCGCCTGGGTGGCTCAGTTGGTTGAGCTTCCGACTTTGGCTCAGGTCATGATCTCACAGTCTGTGAGTTCGAGCCCCACGTCAGGCTCTGTGCTGACAGCTCAGAGCCTGGAGCCTGCTTCAGATTCTGTGTCTCCCTCTCTCTGACCCTCCCCCGTTCATGCTCTGTCTCTGTCTCAAAAATAAAATAAAACATTAAAAATTAAAAGAATTATAATCAGTCGGAATTAGGCTTCCACAAGTTTACCAAATCTATGACTTCAGTATTCTTAGGAGAATTTTAATTTTCACAAATTATTTTTGAAGCAATAGATTGAGTTTGGTAAAATCTGAAGGAGGCTTATATTTATTCTAATGGAAATGATTTACATGTATAAATTTCTCTGAGCTAGCTTTTCTTTTAATGCTTAAGTAATCTTTTTCCTATACAATTTTTTTTAACCTATTCTCTAGGTAAAAATATTCATACTTAATAGTAAACCTATACTAACAGTGAACCTCATTTTTGCAGATGAGTCATTGTGGGGTTTTCTCCTAAATACTTAAAATTTGTAAACATTTAAGAAACTAGTTTTTGGTTTTGTTTTTTAATTTTTTTTTTTTTTAATGTTTATTTTTGAGACAGAGAGCATGAACAGGGGAGGGGCAGAGAGAGAGGGAGACACAGAATCTGAAACAGGCTCCAGGCTCCATGCTGTCAGCACAGAGCCTGACGTGGGGCTCCAATTCACAGACCGTGAGATCATGACCTGAGCCGAAGTCGGATGCTTAACTGACCGAGCCACCCAGGTGCCCCAGAAACTAGTTTTTAAATGTCGGTTTGTAAACAATGATAGATTCCTCCATTATCCTCCGTGGCTAGGTCTCCAAAATGTTGAAGGACTATGACTGGATTAATGCAGAGAAACACCTCTTTGGGCAACCTAATAGTGCCTATGATTTCAAAACCAACAACCCAAAAGAAGCTGGTCAGAGACTTCAGAAGTTGCAAGAAATGAAGGAGAAACTAGGAAGAAATGTCAACATGAGAGCTATGAATGTACTGACAGAAGCTGAAGAGCGGGTAAGTCCTTTTCCTTGGACTCTCTGGCCTCCTTAGGGCATGAGCAGCACTAATAGCTCTCTGTGACCCTTGTGGCAATTACTAGAGTCAATCTTTGGCTTGATGCTCTTGATACTGGATTTGTTTTCTTGTTCTCCCTTTTCAGTTCTCTCTTATTTGTTTTTGCATCAAATATTTATATAGTCCATTGTCCCTTGAAAAGCTTTTCTCCTGGCTTTGCCCAGAATACCATCTATCCTTTTCTTATTCTTGGTGTAAATAAAAACATTTTTTCATGATTACTCCTCCCATTTCTATAATTTCTTTCAGTTGCCTTGAAAAGGCCTTGAAAAATAAGGCTACTCTGCTGTCTGCCTCCTTACCAGTCATTCCATAAATATGGTGTTCCTTTTGACTCTAGGGTATACTAGAACCATTACATAAGTAATGACTAAAATTGTTATATGCATAACCACTCCTTTCCTAATCTGTAAATCCAGCATCATCTTCTGTTTTAATGTTCACTTACGCAATGTTGTCATCTCCCCAACCCTGACAGAACTTTGAATCCGCTGTGTCACTAGAAAAATCCACAGGGAAAAGCAATCCATATTCTCAACAGCTCCATAGGAGATAGCAGTCTAATTTTATATAATGCCCTATACTTTATTTTTTCTAAGATTCTGTTTGAATTTGTATCAGAGAGTTATGAGAACTCTCTAAAAGTGGCAATACTTATGAGCTCCATTACTTCTAAAAAGTTTTACTGTACTGGGTTTTTTTAAATTGTTATTGACATTACTATCTATAAAGAACCTGTATTATGTTAGATACCAAACAGGCTAATAATGCCCGTGTTGTGATCTCTCTATAAATGTTCCCGCTGGTTTTTATTTCTCCATTAAAGCTTTGCAATATATGTTTTGTGGAAGAAAATCTTTGGTCTGAATTTGAACTGTGTATCGTGAAACTTGTTCACTTGTTTGGTTTTATTAGATAATAATAATTGGGTCTTTTTTTGTTTGTTTGTTTTAAAGAATTCACCAACTCGCTTTCTTACCCAAAGGGAAGGCTCTATTGTTGATAAGCAAGATGGCCTTTTTTTTTTTTTTAATGTTTATTTATTTGAGAGAGTGAGAGCGCATGGGGGAGGGGCAGAGAGCAGGAGACAGAATTGTAAGCAGGCTCCTCACTGTCAGCGCAGAGCCTGATATGGGGCTTGAACTCACAAACTGTGAGATCATGACCTGAGCTGAAATCAAGAGTTCGACGCTTAATCGTCTGAGCCACCCAGGTGACCCTTGTTTTGTTTTGTTGTATTTTGTGTCTGTACACATAAGAAATTGAATTATGCAAGGAATAAGAGAAAAATGTAGAGGAAGTTTTAGGAGCTTTGCTATAAAGGAGGGAGACAGCGAGGAAGCTAACAGGACTGGTTACAATTTAAGGGAGAATTTGAAGACTACTTGAAATGTGAGGCTTTGAGGAGAAATGAGTTAAGATTTTCATAAAGTTCTGTTGCTACTTATGGTGTAATAATTCTCCCTTTGCAGCCTCCTTTAAATTTTTTTCCCAGAGTTTCTACATTAACCAGGAAAAGCCCATTCTGAAGATGTGATGTTTGAGCTGAAACTTGAAGCACCAATTCTGTCGTATACAGAAAAAGAGCATTCAGGGAAGAGAGAACAATGCAAGGGCTATAAGGCTATATAATGAGCTTCTTATGTTCAAGGAACTGAAAAAAGACCACATGGCTGGCCCCTGGGGAGGATTGGGATGTCAAAAAGTCAGAGATAAATAAGGGCCCAATTATGTAGGACTTGGACATCATGGTGAAGAACTGAAACTTTGTGTTACTGCTAAGACTGACCTCAAGAAGAAAGCATGCAAGGCTACTTTTGAGTTTACATACATTTTCCTTTTTGCCTTGACTGCTAGAAGGATATGAGAATATCAGTATCAAAGTACCCCAGGAGCTTGTCCTATAAATTCTTAATTATGGCAGCTAAATTTTACATATAGGCGATATATTTACCTTTCTCATAACTTGGTTCACATTATGACTCTTAATGAAGTGTATCTTTCTGGTAAACAGAAGTGTATATATTCTACATACAAACTAAACCTCTATTCCTGACTGAATTCTAGAATAGAAAATTTTACATTTTTTCAATTAAGCATGCTTTTTATCTTACCAGTATAATGACTTGATGAAGAAGAAGAGAATTGTAGAAAATGATAAATCCAAAATCCTTGCAACTATAGAAGACCTTGACCAGAAGAAAAACCAAGCCCTAAATATTGCGTGGCAAAAGGTATTTGAACCCAAAATATTATCATTTATTCTTTGTGAGGCAAAGATGAAGAATACTGTCAATAGATTTATACTCTAAGATGAATTTGAAATGGCTGATTTGTGTTTGAATGAGGCACACGCCTTAATTAAAACCTCCTGACTTTTAAATGCATTTTGTACTTTTGGACTTGAGTACTACTGATAATGCAAAGCTAAGTTTGTGTCTCTACATCATAGTCTCACAGTCTACTTCTCTGGTCCTTAAGTTATATTAAATTTCTGACCTTCTAGTTTTCTTTATTTTTCATTCTTACCTTGTTTCCAGGTCTGTGTTACCTTTAAGGGAGATGCTATTTGTCTGAAACCTTGGAGTCTGTCCAATATGTGCCATACCCCACTCCCTCTGCTTGAAGCTGGAAGCAAGCTCGGTTTTGCACTGGGAAAGCTCTGATTGTTGGAAACTTCCCAATGATCCGTTCTGTTCTAACTTCCTTGGTTTTTCTTACCCAGACTCAACAGAGCTCAAATATTTGTTATCAGGACATTTTTCTAACAAGATTGGCATATTCCTTACCACTTACAAGTTATTCATGGCATTTCAGAAATCATTAACAATTGTGTAGATTTCTGGCAGAGCATTTTGTACATGTTATTAGTTAACACATATGAAGCAGATACTCTGTTTTCTCTTAAAACAATTCCATAACTGATAGTTAACCATCCATATTTTATAGATGAAGAAATCAAAGCTTAGAAAGGTTAAATCGATCCTTAACAAGATACTAGCCAACCAGATCCAACAATACATTAAAAGAATTATCCACCATGACCAAGTGGGATTTATACCTGGGATGCAGGACTGGTTCAATATCCACAAAACAATCAGAATGATACATCACATCAATTAAAGAAAGGACAAGAACCACATGATCCTCTCAATAGATGCAGAAAAAACATTCGTCAAAACACAGTATCCTTTCTTGATAAAAACCCTCAAGAAAGTAGGGATAGAAGGATCATATCTCAAGATCATGAAAGTCGTATATGAAAGACCCACCCCACCCCATCCTCAATGGGGAAAAACTGAGAGCTTTACCCCTAAGGTCAGGCACATGACAGGGATGTCGTCCACTCTTGCCACTGTTATCCAACCTAGTATTGGAAGTCCTTGCCTCAACAATCAGATAACAAAGAAATAAAAGGCATCCATATCGGTGAGGAGGAAGTCTAACTTTCACTCTTTGATACTCTATATGGAAACATGATACTCTATATGGAAAACCCAAAAGATTCCACAAAAAACTGCTATAACTGATCCATGAGTTCAGCAAAGTCGCACAATATAAAGTCAGCGCAAAGAAATCGGTATAGGTTGCATTCCTGTACACCAGTAATGAAGCAACAGAAAGAGAAGTCAAGGAATCGATCTCATTTACAGTTGCACAAAAAACCATAAACTACTGAGGAAAAAAACGTAACCAAAGAGGTGAAAAATCTGTGCACTGGAAACTATAGAAAGCCTATGAAAGATATTGAAGAAGATACAAAAAAATGGAAAAAGATTCCATGCCCATGGATTGGAAGAACAAATACTGTTAAAATGTTGGTATTACCCAAATCAGTACATATTCAATACAATCCCTATCAAAACAGCACCAACATTCTTCACAGAGCTAGAACAAACAATCCTAAAATTTGTATGGAACCAGAAAAGAGCCTGAATAGCCAAAGCAATCTTGAAAAAGAAAACCAAAGCAGGAGGCATCACAGTCCCGGACTTCAAGCTGTATTACAAAGCTGTAATCATCAAGATGGTATAGTACTGGCACAAAAACAAGACACTCAGTTTAATAGAACATAATAACCCAGACAGAAATGGACCCTCAAATGTATGGCCAACTAATCTTTGACAAAGCAGGAGAGAATGTCCAATGGAATAAAGACCGTCTCTTCAGCAAGTGGTGGTGGGAAAATTGGACAGCGACATGCAGAAGAATGAACCTGGACCATTTTATTACAGCATACACACAACTAAACTCAAAATGGATGAAAGACCTAAATGTAAAACAGGAAACCATCAAAGCCCTAGGGGAGAAAGCAGGCAAAAACCTATTTGACCTCAGCCGCAGCAACTGCTTAGTCAACACATCTCCGGAGATAAGGGAAACAAAAAGAAAACTGAGACCTCATCAAAATAAAAAGCTTCTGCACAGCAAAGGAAACAGTCAGTAAAACTAAAGGGCAACCAACAATGGGGGTGCTCCTGGGCAGCTCAGTCGGTTAAGCTTCAGATTTTGACTCAAGTCATGATCTCACAGTTTGTGAGTTCCAACTCTGTGTCGGGCTCTGTGCTAACAGCTCAGAGCCTGGAGCCTGCTTTGGATTCTGTGTCTCCCTCTCTCTCTCTGCCCCTCCCCAGCTGTGCTTTCTCTCTCTTTCTTTCTCTCTCTGAGTAAACAGTAAAAAATAAGAAAATAAAAGGCAACCAACACTGGGGCGCCTGGGGGGCTCAGTCGGTCAAGCGTCCAACTTCAGCTCAGGTCATGATTTCACAGTTTGTGAGTTCCAGCCCCGCATTGGGCTCTGTGCTGACCGCTCAGCGCCTGGAGGCTGCTTCGGATTCTGTGTCTCTTTCTTTCTCTGCCTCTCCCCCACTTGTGCTCTGTCTCTCAAAAATAAATAAATGTAAAAAAAAAAAAAAAATTTTTTTTTCCAGAAAAGGCACCAGCAGAATGGGAGAAGATATTTGCAAATGACATATCAGATAAAGGGTTAGTATCCAAAATCTACAAGGAATTTATCAAACTCCACACCTGAAAAATAATCCAGTGAAGAAATGGGCAAAAGGCATGAATAGACACTTCTCCACAGAAGACATCCAGATGGCCAACTGACACGTGAAAAAATGCTTAATATCACTCATCATCAGGGAAATACAAATTAAAACCACAATGAGATATACCACCTCACACCTGTCAGAATGGCTAAAATTAGCAACTCACGCAACAACAGATGTTGGAGAAGATGCAGAGAAAGAGGATCTCTTGCACTGCTGGTGGGAATGCAAACTGGTACAGCCACTCCGGAAAACAGTATGGAGTTTCCTCAGAAAATTAAAAATAGAACTACCCTACAACCCAGCAATTGCACTACTAGGCATTTATCCAGGGGATACAGGTGTGCTGTTTCAAAGAGACACCTGCACCCCATGTTTATAGCAGCACTATCAACAATAGCCCAAGTATGGAAAGAGCCCCAGTGTCCATGAATGGATCAAGAAGATGTGGTATACACACACACACACACACACACACACACACACACACACACACTGGATATTACTTGACAATCAGAAAGAATGAAATCTTGCCATTTGCGACTACGTGGATAGAACTGGAGGGTATTATGCTAAGTGAAATTAGAGAAAGACAAATATATGACTTGTGAGGAATTTAAGATACAAAACAGATTAACATAAGGGAAGCAAAAATGATATAAAAACAGGGAGGGAGACAAACCATAAGAAACTCTTAAATATAGAGAACAAACAGGGTTGCTGGAGGAGTTGGGGGTGGGGGAATGGGCTAAATGGGTAAGGGGCATTAAGGAAGACACTTGTTGGGATGAGCACTGGGTGTTATACATAGGGGGTGAATCACTGGAATCTACTCTTGATATCATTGTACTATATGCTAATTTGGATGTAAATTTAAAAATGAATAGGTAGGTAGGTAGGAAGGCAGATGGATGAGTGGGTAGATAATGCATACATACATAGATGATCTAGCCTAAGATCAGATAGCCAGAGGTGGAAAAACTGGGATTCTCTTTTCCTAAATTAAGACCAGTTAAAATTGTCTTTAGTTGCCAACTCCTGTCACCCTTGTTGCTCTAAATTTGGGGCAGTAAGCAAAGAGGTTTAGAATTGTTTTTCACTGGATTCTCATTCAACAAAATCCCAAGTACGTTTGTTTTGTTTTAGGACAACTTTGGCAAATTTCACAGTTCTTTACTTTTATTTCTGCTTCCCTAGTTGCATATGTTTGTCTCCTTTAGGATAATTCCCTATCCACTTATGTGGAAGTTTTCCTGTATCCATCCTAGCAAAAGACTCTCATTCAGAAGATTCCAAACATAGTTACTATGCTGTTTGGTACTTTAACAGTCCCATGCCTCTGGGATTTAATTGGGCACCTTGCCTCTTTTTTGCTTTTTAATTCTGTAATTATTCTGAATTCTGAAAACTTCATTTTTAGTAATGGTAGTACAATTATCCCTTTCAGTCACCTGGTTTTTAGTACCCTAGGACTTATTGTCAGTGTTCCATCTCCCTGTGGTGTTTGTCTCTTTTTAAATGGATGCATAAAGTTGGCCCCATTACTCTTGTATAAGTGTGGATATAACACTAGGTCTGAGAGGTTTTGTCTCTTGTTTTCCACGTGATTCCTGGATTAATGCAAGTACAAATTTATCCTTTAAATTGATGTTCCCCCAATTTCCAGAGTTGTCTCAAAGCAGGTAAATTTATTGAGTACTTATTATATGTCAGGGACTATTCTCATAGTAATTTTCTCACTTAATCCTCATAATAACCTATTGAGGTAATAGTGTTATCAGTATTATATACTTCCTTCTGGCTTCTAGCATACTCAATTCACAGAGCCAGAGTATTTTCAGCACTGGCTGTGTCTTTTATTTTTCTATTTCCTTCTTAACCATATTAGATTTCCAGAATTTGATTGCATTTCACCTTTCATCTATCTGTGAATATAATGCATTTTCTATCTTGAATAGGGCTATATTTTGCCTATAAATAAGTTTCTCTTTTCTTCTTTGGAGGAGTTTTCACTTGGGTTCAGGGTTGAGTAGCATTCCACTATTTTAATCCTCTCTTTAGTGTCTTTCTCCTGCCTGGCCAAAAAATTAAAAGCAAAAGAACCAAAACTGTTTATGAATACTCTGCTATCTTCATCATTCTCAAAAAAAGACAGCGGTCCTCTCCCATTGTGGTGAACCTCACTTAGCTGTAGAAATGTATCCCAGATAAAACTAAAACCTGTTTCCTCTGTGTAGGGTACTGCCCAGCATGTATTCTGTTGCTCTTAAAACTGTATTCCTTGATAAATCTGTATTCAGTAGCACTGATTGTTGGTATGTAGAGGTCCTTATTACTACAAATATTCATGAGCTGTTTATTTGCACTTGAATTTAGAGATTTCTCTAGAGAACATGACTGTCAGATCCTCATGGTTGTGCATGTGTATGTATACACTCTCAGATTTCCTGAACTAAGGTTATTAGTCACGTATTTGAAGACAGGTGGCCAAATTCTCAAATCAAGTGCGTATGCACAAAAATTACCCAGTTTCAAACTAAAATATTGACCCTAAGTCTCTCTGTAATCTACTGGGGCTTGATGGGATAAGCCAAACAGCTTCTTTAGTCTTTTTCTGTTGGGGTCCAATCCTTTTCCTGTCTTTTGACAACTTCTTTGGCTGAGACACAGCCTATAGAAAAGGACCAGTCAACACCTTGAACAGATCTGGTTGTTTGATTTCATGACTCTTTTTTTCCTGGACTTTACCCTCATCTTGGGCTTTTTAAGGTTAGCTGATAACCACTGGCCTATCAAAGCAGTCAAACGAGAACAAGATTTAGAAGAGAATATGTTATGCCAAAAAGTTTGTTTCTGCTTCTCCAACTCCAAGCTCAGTGTCTTATACAGTTGTATGTCTCTCAAGATTCCTACAGTATGGCCTACAAAGGTATCAAAAGTTAGAGCAGAGCTCAGTAAATTATTTCTGTAAAGGAACAGGTAATAAACATTTCTGGCTTTGTGAGCCATATAGTCTCTGCTGCAGTTACTAGATTGTTGTTTTAGTGCTAGCAGCCATAGACAAAACATAAAAGAATGGGCATGGCCAGATTTGTCACATAGGCCATAATTCGCCAACACCTGAGTTAGTAACAGACAACAAAATGCATCTGCTGGATTGAATATACACATATCAAAATTTGAGTCTTTGAAAGCCTTCTATAATATTTTATTTATTTATTTAATCCAGGTTAACAAGGACTTTGGGTCTATTTTTTCTACTCTTTTGCCTGGTGCTAATGCTATGCTTGCACCACCAGAGGGGCAAACTGTATTGGATGGTCTGGAATTCAAGGTTGCTTTAGGAAATACTTGGAAAGAAAACCTAACTGAACTTAGTGGTGGTCAGAGGTGAGTAATCCCTTTACAGATTTAGAATTTCTCAATCCTCTTTTACAATCCATCATCTCATTGCCGACCTATTTGCTGTTTTGTTTTGCTTAGCTATCTTAAATGTAGAATTTAAGGAGGTTAATATGTAAGACTGCAGATTGTGGTTAGAACTTGTGATTAAAATAGTAGGCAACAAAGGAAATAAGGGTAAGCAGCTAGAAAATGAGATGAAATGTATGAAAAACAATTGATTTCAGACATTGGGAAATTAGTAGCCCAAGAGTATGAAACCTGTGAGCAATAAAACAAAAGTGCTAAGCTCAGGGTTCATGTCTGCCTTTCTCCATAGAATTTCTGGATTGCAGATGCAGGGAGGGGGAATCAACACAAATCATAGTAGTTTCACTAAATTAAAGAAACAGATTAGAATTTTGGGAGGCCCCAGTAAGCTGCACCCTAGCATTCAGTCTGTAATGTCCCTGAAGTGAAGGCTAGTCTTTACACACAGCAAAAGTTCATTGTAAGCCTTGAAGAAGTCAAGCTGATCCTCATGTAACTAAAGTGTTTCTCAGAACAAAGCCTAATGCTTTTAAAGAAAGACAACAAAATTTGAGACTGTAATGGAACACAGTGTCTGGTATCTGATAAAAAGTACTGGACAGAAATCAAGAAAATGACGTGTAACTTAGAGAAAAATTATTCAATGGAAACAGACCCAGAAATGACAGGTGATGAAAATAGCAGACAAGGAAGTTATAGTATTACATTAATTAGATCTAAGAATTACAAGGAGAAAAGAATGTGATGAGAAATGTAAGCTATAAAAAAAAAAAAAAAATTTAGGGGGCACCTGGGTGGCTTGGTCAGTTAAGCGTCCAACTCTTGATTTCGTCTTAAGTCATGATCTCACGGGTTGCAGGTTTGAGCCCAGTGTTGGACTCTGCACTGACAACGCGGAGCCTGCTTGGAATTCTCTATCCTCTCTGCCTCCCCTGTGCCCCTGCTCACATGTACTCTCTCTCCCAAAATAAATGTTTAAAAAAAATTTTTTTAAAGAATCTAGTAGAATTGCTAGAGATAAAAAATATGCCCAAAAGGAAAAGCTCACATGACATTAGCAGATTAAACAGTGTAGAAACGTGAGTGAATTTGAAGACACAGCAATAGAAAGTTAAAGCTAAAGTGAGAAGCACAGAACTGTAAACAGTGACCTGTGGGGCAATATTAAGCCATCTGACATATATGTGATTGAAGTTCCAAAGAGAGGAAGAGATAAAGAAAAATACTTGAAATAATGGCCCCAAATTTTCCCGTTTTGATGAGTTCTATAAACCCACAGACTTAATGTCTATGAACCCTTGGTAGGATAAACACCACACAACCTCTCCCGTGACATACATACAGTAACACAGCAAGCCATGTTATATGAAATTGTGATTTGTCTTCAGGCAGCCAGAGGCATAGTATTACATACCAAGGAACAAATATAAAAATGACTTTAGGATTATTGTCAAAAACTATGCAAGCTAGGTATCTGGAACAACATCTAGTAAGTGCTAAAAGAAAAACGTGGCAACCTAGAATTCTGTGTCTAATCAAAATATTCTTCAAATGGAAGTCAACGTAAATATTTTTTCAGAAAAACAACAGCTGGAGGAATTTGCTCTCAGCAGAACCGTACAAGTTAAAGGAAGTTTTTGGATGAAGGGCAAATGATACCAGATGAAAAAACTCAGATCTGCATAAAGGAATGAATAATGTTGGAAATAGCATGCTGTAGACTTCAGGGAAGTTTTTCCCCAGCCTTACATGGTGATTCAGACAATTGGCATACTAAGGAAAAACTTAAGAGGTCATGTGGACTAACTCCTTACCTGCAGAGAGCCAAATAATTAAAGCCTACTGAGAGAAAATTGTGAATATTCACATAATTAAAGACAGTTGTTAATTTTGTATTTTGTCCCCTGTAGGATGTGCAATCTGTAATTCTTAAATTGTTCTCATGTGCCCTATGATGCCATCATGTAACTTTTATGTATGTAGAAAATACCAAGACCTGTTAATTTCCCTAAGGAAGGCCTTTGCCATTTTTATGAGAATAGTACTCCCTGATTGTATTTCATTATGATAAAATTCCTAAATATTTTAACAGTCTAAGACACCTTCTGGTGCCTGTTAACCAAAGTTGAATTCTACAGTTCAAATCCCAACATCTAACTTTTTTGCCAAAGTCCTAGATAATGTTTTGAGGAGAACAGAAAATATATGCTTACTTTCTTTTTGAGACCTGAAAATTATTTCTATAATTAAGATGATACAATTTTCACATAAATACCATTATTTTACATACATACCCAGCATACTAGTTTAACTCTTGATGAGAATTTTTTTTTCTTGGTGAGGTTTTTTTTTTCCCCCCTGCAAAATTAAGTTGAAAGAAAGCGCAATGCCTTAAACATTTGGTACAGAGAAAGCCAATAAAAAATAACTTTAGGTTGCTTGAGAGACCTCAGCTGCCCTTTATAGAAGTAGATATCAATCTCACTGTTGTTTTTTATGGTAAAGAAAAAAATCTAAGAATTATCATGATACCTGATTAGAAAAAAAAACAGCTACAGTAATGGGGATGGTTAGCTAGAAGAGAACTGAAAAAGAGCTATAGAAACTCAGATGTGTAACTGCAAATTTTAAATAAGGTGTATTAGGATTCTCCAGAGAAACAGAACTAGTAGGGTATGTTTGTGTGTATAAAAGGAATTTTCATCTTATCGTGGAGGCTGAGAAGGCCCACAGTTTGTTGTCTGCAAGCTGGAAACCTAGGCAGGCCAGTGGTATAATTCAGTCCGAGTCTGAAGTCCTAAGAACCAGGAACACTGAGGCTGAATATCCATGTCCCAACTCGAGTAATGAGGCAGGAAAAAACAAATTATTTCTCTACCTTTCTTACGATTCAGGCCTTCAGCAGATTATGTGATGTCCAACCACATTGGAGAGAGCAAACTGCTATACAGTCTTCCAATTCAAATGCTAATTTCACCCGGAAACATTCTCAGACCCAGAAATAAAGTTTAGCCTAATATCTGAGTGCTCTGTGATCCAGTTAAGTTGACACACAAGATTAACCATCATACAATTGTTTGAATTTCTGACACTGGGAATTACTTACTCGGTCATAATCTATACAATTTACTCTTAAATGGTGCCAATAAAGAGTGTGTGTGTGTGCGCGCACGTGCACACACACACACACACGCACACACGTGCACACACATGCAGACATAGTAAAAGTTTGAAAGAGGGTACCTAAACCAGTTCTATTACAAAGATAGTAGCTGTTGACTGTATACTTGTTAAGACTTCACTCGCCTGCTACCAAGGCATCTAATAGCAACTGGGGAAGGAAAGAAAAAAATTAACATGCTCTTTCCTTAAGGATAAGTGCCAATTATAATATCCTGATTATTTGACGGGAAAGAATGTAAACCTGTTTCAAGATAAATAAGTTTCAAAATAAAACTTGAAGAGAAAAACTGAAAAGCTGAAATAAACATTTTAATACCAACAAAAGTGTTGAACTTTGAAACTTTAAATTATTTCCATGGCAGTCTTTCAGCTAAATCTGCACTATCCATAAAAGGACAGCAGATTTGCTTCAGTATTTTGGTAAAAAATAATAAAATCAAATTTTGATAACTTTTCTTCTGGTCTTTTCTTAGGTCTTTAGTGGCTTTGTCATTAATATTGTCCATGCTCCTCTTCAAACCTGCTCCAATTTATATCCTGGATGAGGTAGATGCAGCCTTGGACCTTTCTCACACCCAAAACATCGGACAAATGCTGCGGACTCATTTCACGCATTCTCAGGTGAGAACCAGGAAGACAATGTCTCCGTGATAGTTTTCGTATAGTATGTGTTTATTCAAAAACTATTCTTTAGTAATGGCCAATACAAAGATATTTAGGATTGAAGAATATGAAAGCATTGTATCTCTTTAAATATACAGTGATTATTTACACGTATGCACATTCGAATAAGGAAAGAAGGTTTGGTTTACTGTTACAGAAAGAGCCAGGCATGACTATTGTTGGTTGTATCATGAGGGAGAGTCTAAGTTTTTCATAATTAGAAATTAAATATGGTTAATGTCATTATTTTCTCTAGCTTGCTGCCAAAGGATACACAATCAAAGCAAGACTGGCTTAGGAACATACCTAGGCATCAGAAAATCATGTGGTACTTGATGGGGTACCCGTCATTTTTCCTGGGTCGGAAGTAGAGAAAAGCCCCTTTAAGAACAGTTAGTTTTTATTGAACTGTTGCTGCAGGAGCTGGGGCTGCCAAGTATGGTTATATAGATAATGCAGTGTACAACTCGGGGGTTTCACTTAATCGTAGTTAGCATAGACTTATTTATTATGGTCCATTTTTACCAGGTAACAGTGAAGTGGTACCTATTTTGAATTCTATAAGTGTTCCATTTGACTAGTGGTAGTGCTGTGGGAACTTGTAGCCTTTGATATTTTTGCAATATCACAAAGAAAAATATTTCACCAGAGCATTTAGAGCTAGCAACAAAACAGTGATGCCAGCTGCAGAGATAGCAACAAGCAGTCAACCAGCAGGAAATAGTAAACTTGGGTAATGAAGCACTCAAGGTAAAATTAAGACTCCTAAAACCCAAATATAGAAAGCTAGAATTCATTTAGGTGCCTAATATTATAACTATTTGTTACTTGCATTTGCTTTGAGCCACGCATTGAAAGAAATAAAATCAAAATATCTCTAGACAATTCTTAGTTCCAGAATAAAAACAGGAGTGCTTTTCTTCAAATTACAAAATACCTTTTATGCTTTTTTTCTTTTTCCCTCAAGTTCATTGTGGTGTCCCTAAAGGAGGGTATGTTCAACAATGCGAATGTCCTATTCAAAACCAAGTTTGTGGATGGTGTTTCTACAGTAGCCAGATTTACTCAGTGTCAAAATGGAAAGATTCCTAAGGAAACTACATCCAAGGCAAAAGGACCCAAATGACCACCTTTGAAGCTAAAAGTACAGATTTACTCCTTTACCTTGACCTGTTTTTTAAACATAAAGACCTTGGGATTTACTTATTTATGTAAAATGTAATGTTGTTTTGTTACTTAACCTGTATTTTCTCTTCCTTTATGTAATCACTTATAAATGAACATAGATGCCTCTTAATCAGTGTAACTATGGTCCAGTTACTGTGATTTTGATTTTATGCATGTCCTCAAATGTTTTTTCTTACACAATTCTTTATACTAGGGAGCCGGAGATACCTGGTTGGTGGTGCATTGTTTGTAAAAGCTAAAAATAAAAAGAAACAGATGGAATTAAGTTATAAGATAAATATAGCTGATAGTCAGCTTTTAATTAGTTTAATTCCTAAGGTAATATTAATGTGTTTTCTGTTGTTAAGAACGTCATTTAGGTAAGAATTATAAAGCAAGTGTCTGGACCAACAAAGGGAACACACAGGAAGCTGTTAGGCATGCACCAAGCTATTTGTTGTTAGTTCTGTGAAGATACAATGGCAGAGCCCTGATTGAGACCCAGATGGGAAACCTTTTGAAAGATTCTCTCACTTTAATGATGTTTGGAGATCATGTTTCTGTATGCTTAGTAATTGGTCTGTGCAATCTTAAGTTTTTAAAAAATCTTCACTAGTATTTTAATAGAAGCCTGGGAGAAGTTATGTTGCATTAAGTCTCATGTTTTCAAAGATTTTTGTTATTAGCCTTTTCATAATCCAATTAATAACAGTCTTTTGGTGAATGAGAATGTAGAAGCCAGCAGACTAAACCAAATTTATCTTTTTCCTTGAAGTCTGATGCATATATAAATAGATCCACCCATTCTACTGAAAGAACTCAAAATTTGATGATTATTATATATCTTAGTGATTTCTGCTTTCCAGGTCAAAAGGTTGAAGTTCCTTTAAGAACTCAAAAGAAGCGCTAACAAACACCATTTGGTTACTATGTGTAGTTCTGCATCACCAGAGTGTCTCCAAACTCTGAATTTTGAAAGCGCTCACATGATCTAATCTGATCTTGAGTATATTATTTTGGCCCTGTATCCCTTCTTGATACTCAGTTCCTTTATGTTACCCTTTCCCTAATATATGCTTATGGTTCTTGGCTTTGGCTTTAACATTCCTCATCCTTCTCATACACAACTGAGGATGTCAGATAACATCCAGGTAACTGATACAATGGGACACACTGGAAAGGACTGAATCTGAAATTCATTCTGTCCACTATGGGAGGAGAGGGAGACAAAGTTATAAATGCTGAGTTACAGGAAGTCTAATTTCACCTATAACAGACAGGAGTTTTTTATTTCCTTTCAAATGTATTGAATATTATTTGCCAAAACAGTTCGGTCGGTTCACACTTGCAGTAAGATCACATATCTGTTGACCACAACCCAGTCAGCACTGGCTGTTAGTTTTATTATTTCTGATTTACTAGTTATAAAATGGTAGTTCATTGCTGTTTTAACTAACATTTGATAAGTAACTTGTGAGGTTGAATATTTTGACATCTGAACTAATTTTATTTACCTCAGATTTTCTATTTGCTTCCTTAATTTTTGTCTCCTATATATCATGCTTTTTGATGATAATCCTCAAACATATTAAATTTTTATGAGTAATGTCAGTATATTGTGATTAGAAGACGACATGAAGGGGAGAGTCGGGGACCTTTAAAGTTCTGCAATAACATAAGTAACCTTTACAGAGCTCTTTCTAGACATCAGAGGCTATTCGTATTTGCATCTGTTTTCACATTTGAGTAAGTACTGTTGATCGGCATTACATAATTGAGGAAATTGAATTGAGCACAAAAGTTAACAGACTTGTCTGTGGTGATAGTAGTTAGAGGCAGAGCCAAGATACCAGTCTTGGCAGTTGGGTTCCAGAATATTACCTTTCTGACAGTTTGAACATTTGTGTTCATTGTACATAATAAATTTAAGACACACCTGGGTGAGCAGTATGCACAACATGAGAAAATTATTTCTAGGAAGAATGTCAAACATTTGAAAAGGATTCCTTCTGGGTTTGGGCCGGGGGGGCGGGGGGGGGGGTTTGTTTTGGCATTTCATGTACCCTAACAAATGCAAAAGCAAAAACTTGAGAATCCATTCTCTTCTGATACAGTGAGGTAATCAAATAGGCCAACCACTCCCGCAATCATGTCGTCTGCAAATCAGGACAGGTTTTCTTCCTTTTTGATCTGTGGGCCTTTATTCCCCTTTCTTCCTGTACTGGCTTGAAGTTCCAGCACTGTGTGGTATAAATAATGAGAGCTGGCATATCTTCCTTTTCCCCAAAATTCTGAGGAAAGCATTCAGTCTCTCACCACCTAAGTATAATGTTAGCCATAGGCTTTTTGGTTTATATTCTTTATCTAGTTAAAGAAGTTTCCTTCTGTTCCTAGTTTGGTCACTTTTATCATGGATGGGTTATTGAATGTTGTTCATTGCTTTTTCTGCATTGATTGATATGATCATGTAAGTGCTTTAGCCTGTTAAGAGAATGAATTACATTGCTTAATTTGTGAATATTAAACCAGCCTGGTATTCCTGAATTAAACCCTGCTTGGTCATGGTCTATAATTCTCTTTATGTAGAGGCATACCTTGTTTTATTATGCTTCACGGGTAACTGCGTTTTTTTTTTTACAGATTGAAGGTTTGTGGCCACCCTGCACCCACCAAGTCTGCCAGCACCCTTTTTCCCCACAGCATTGGTTCACTTTGAGTCTGTCACAGTTTGATCTCACATACTTTCAAACTTTCTCCTTGTTATATTTGTTATGGTGATCAGTGATTATGACTCACTGAAATCTCTGATGATAGTTAGCATTTTTTAGCAATAAGCTATTTTTAAGATACATACTTTTTTTAGACCTAATGCTGTTGCCCACTTAATGGATTACAGTGTAAATATAACTTTTAAATTTAAATATTGGTTTCAGGAGTAGAACTCAGTGATTCATCACTTACATACAACATCCAGTTCTCATCACAAGTGTCTGCCTTAGTACCCATAACCCATCCCCCAACCCATGGCCCTCCATCAACCCTCAGTTTGTTCTCTATCAGTAAGTCTTTTGTGATTTGATCTCTTTTTGAATATTACTCAGCCATCAAAAATCAAATGTTGCCACTTGCAACAATGTGGATGGAGCTAGAATGTATTATGCTAAGTGAAATAAGTCCATCAGAGAAAGACAAATAGCATCTGATTTTAAGAAATCAAAACAGATGAATATATGGTAAAGGGGGGTATAAATAGAACTTTTATATGCACTGGGAAAGCCAAAAAAATTTTTTTGCCTTGTTTTGCTTGCTGTATTGTAGTATCAAACTGAACCCAAAATGTTTCCAGGTTATGCCTGTTTTATAGGATTCTGTTTGCTAATAGCTTGGTTGTGATTTTTGTGTGTGTTCATTAAGGGCTTTCGTCTGTATGGGTTTTGTTTTGTTTTGTTTTTACTGGCTTTGTTTGCTTTTGGGGTAATACTACATAAAATTAATTGGGAAATGTTACCTCTTCTATTTTCTGTATAATTATATAGAATTTGTGTTAACAATTCTTCAAATATTAGATAGAATCCTCCTATGAAACTCTCTAGGCCTGGAGATTAGGGGGCGGGATGGGGGGAATAGAAATACAATTTCTTTAATAGTTATGGGAATGTTTAAATTATCTGTTTTACAACAAGTGATTTGTGATAGTTTGTGTTTTTTGCTGAATTGTTCCATTTCATCTAAACTGTCAAATTTGTGTGCAGCAGTCATGGTATTTCCTCATTATCCTTTTGATGTCTTCAAGCTCTGAAGTTATCACTTGTTTCATTCCAGATATTGGTAATTTTTGTTTTTTTCTGTCAGTCGTGATGGAAGTTTGTCAATTTTATTGTCTTTCAAAGAACCAGTTTTTTATTTCATTTACTTTATTGTCTTTCTGTTTTCATTTACTGATTTTGTCTCATTTCCTTTTTTCTGCTTTGGGCTTATTTTGCTCTTTTCTAGTTTTATGGTAGAGGTTTAGATTGTTGATTTGAGATCTCTTTTTGTAGCAAGCAATTAATGCTATCATTGGCCCTCTTAGGTAGTAATCTTTTAGCTTCATCTCACAGATTTTGATATGTTGCATTTTCAACTTTAACTTCAAAATATATTCTAATTTGCTTTGACATTTCTTCTGACTATTGAATTCTTTTGGAATCTATTTAAGTTTCCAGATAGTTCGGGATTTTCCAGGTAGCATTCTCTTACTGATTTCTAGTTTGTTCTGTTATGTCAGGAATCCGTTTGTTTTAATTGTTAAAAAAGGATAGATTTAGAAAACAAAATAGGTACAAATTCAGTGGTCTAAGGTTCTACCTTAATCTATATTCTAGATAAGTAAAAAGTAAACCCAAATTAAATAGAAAGGTGGAAATAATAAGAGGTAGAAGTCAACATATACAGGACAGAAAAACAATGGAGAAAATTAAGCTGACATATTGATTTTGTTGTTTTGAGAACCAGGTATCTGTAATTAGACCATTCAGGCAAACCAGAGAAATTACAAGTCACTAATATCAGGAATGAAAGAAGAGTTGCCACTGTGGCTTTTACCTAAATTAAAAGGATGCAAAATTATGATGCTTTTCATGCCAGTAAATTCAATAACTTAGACAAAATGGAAAATTGGAAAAATAAAACTCACTAAAATTGACAAGAGTAGACAGAACTTGAATAGCTTCACATCTGTTCATGCAATTGAAATGATTAAATATCTTCTCACAAGGAAAACTTTAGTTCCATGTGGTTTTATTTGTAAATATTACTATTCAAAGACGGGGGCGGGGGGGGGAGGGGAACACTTCCAACCTGTTATAAGACCAGGGTTCTAATACTAAAACTTGACAAAGACATAAAACAAGAAAATTACAGCCTGGTAGCCCTCATGGTCTTAAGAGCAAAAACCCTGAAAATATTAGCAAACTGAATCTGATAACATTTACAGGCGATAATAAGCCATTTTCAGTTTTTTTTTCAATAAATGGTACCAACAGCTAGGTATTTATACAAAAAAAAAAAAAATTGCCCTTCACAACATACACAAAAAAATAACTAAAGATGAGACATAGGCCTAAAAGTAGTAGTTATAACACTTCTAGAAGAAAACAAAATTTTTGCAACCTTAGATTAGGCAAAGATTTCCTAGGACACACCAAAAAAACACAAACCTCAAAAGAAGAAGAAAAGTATCAAGCAACATTAAAATTTTAAGAATATTTTCAAAAGACAGTCTTAAGAAAATGAAAAGTCAAAGCACAGAATAGGAGAAATTTGGAATGTTCGGAGCTGACAGAGTTGGGTGCAGAATGTGTCAACTCACATGTTGACGTTGGCATGAATGGTGGGCAGAACTGTCACCTAGGCATAAACCAGGGTGGGGCAGCACTCTGTGCTAGCAATACTGATAGCATTTTCACCTCCATGCATTTGAATGTTTTTGTTGTTTTTTTAATGGTGGTCTCACTTAAAAGTGTCTTTAATGAAGCTATAAAATTTTTTTATACCCCCCCCTCCTGAGTACGTCTTTAATAATCTGATAAAATGGGAGTTATATTATAAAGCATTTCTGCATACCAAAACATGGTTCTTTTGCAGAAATGCTCTTATTTCTGTTGTAGTCTGAAATAACTTTTCATGGAAAAGCATTTTTACTTGGACAGGTGACTAAGACAAACTATGGTTATTAAGTCTATGGCATTTGGTTAGACATTTCTTAAAAATGAACAGAATGAACCTGTCATATTAACCTGACATTTGTTGCAAATACTAAAATTGTAGCTTTCAAATGAAAATTAGAATTCTGGCAAACTTGTATTTGTCATTGTGAGCTGGACATCTCAATAAAGACTGTTCTGATAATACTGGTGGTCATATTAACAGGATTTTTTTTATATTGTATTGTGAAATGTGTTAACATTTTGAAGATCTGCATAACCCAATCAATGGTGGTTTCCCTTGACTAATATGTGATGCTACAAAATCCTGCATGGGTAAGTAAAATAGCCGTTCTAAGTACAGGAATCACCAGTTAATTTTAATGGTATAAGGGGCAATATTTTTATTAATGGAGTTTCAGATTCCACATGGCAACTAAGAAGCGATCCCTTGTTGCATTGTGTTATTTGTATCAAGAAAGGATTATCTACATTATGTAATACTCCAACTACATATTTATTCTCAACTGTAGCAAACAGAATCCTATAAACCAGGCATACCCTGGGGACATTTTGGGTTCAGTCTTATACTACCACAATAAAGCAAGTAAAACAAAGCAAAAAAAATTTGGGGGGGTTTCCTAGTACATATAACTCTAGGTATGAAACTTGAATAACTTGTCTAAACTTCCACAGCTAGAAAATAAGGGGTGGGAGAGGGGAGCCAGGATTTAAACTCAAGACTGTCCAGATAAAGAGCCCATACTCTTAGTCCTTATAACAAACTGTGTTAGGTATACTCCTGTGTTTGTGCCTGGAGCTCAGCTAACATTCACATTCTGCCTTTAATAGACAAGGTACTTGTCATGCATGGGTGGGAGCAAGGAGAGATACACTTACATCCACTGTAGAGAACAAAGATTGTGATTTAATCCTACAGCTCATGCCACTGGTCATTTTATACCAATCTAGTGAAATGTGGCTAATAATCCCTTAATTGTATGACAGAACAGTAGGCATAAGCTGCCCCTTTTCTTGCCATCAGTTAAGGGCCAGAGTTTTCTTTGATAGGTTAAAGCTTTACATATTATCCTTTACACAACTTTTCTGATGTGGTTTGTAGGATGGGCTCTTATTGATGGTCATAAGCATCTTCTCGAGTTTAGTGTAAGTCTCATTACTCCTTTCTGCATCTTGCTCCTCACGTACATTACTACACATTTAACAGTTTGGCATTCTAAGCCTCTAACAGCCCACTTTATGGAGTTTCAGCTTATCCTAAACTAACTGCCTTTGTGAACCCTACATGCCACCCAGTCTGCAACAGTTGCCACTCCTGAATACAGCTTTCTTGTGTTTGCTCATGTTCTTAATGCTGTGTCAACCTCCCAAGTTGTACTTAGAAACCACCATCTCTACAGATCATTCTCTATTCCCATCCCCCTTTCATAAGGCATCGAAGAGTATTGGATAATAGTAGTAAATGAACACATCTTAGTTCTAGTAGATTGTAAACACCTGAGTGCAACTCTTTAGAGCCCATAACCTATTAATGGCTTGAGCTCAAAGATGATTTTAATTTTTTTTTAACGTTTATTTATTTTTGAGACAGAGAAAGAGTATGAATGGGGGAGGGTCAGAGAGAGAGAGACAGAATCTGAAGCAGGCTCCAGGCTCTGAGCTGTCAGCACAGAGCCCCACACGGGGCTCAAACTCACAGACTGCGAGATCATGACCTGAGCTGAAGTCGGACACTTAACCGACTGAGCCACCCAGGCGCCCCAAAGGTGATTTTCTTAATGAGAGTGTAAGAACTCATAAAAGTTCAAGATGAAATAGACCATGGTATTTAGCTCATGTACCACACTATGGATTAGTAAACTAACTAGAATGAGATTATCAGACCCATATTCACTCTGAGAAGTTCCTATTAGGGTTTTGTCATACTATCATACTTGTAAGGAAGTCTCCCAATAAAATTCTATAAGCAACAGAGACTTTTCCTCCAAAGAATTAATAGAATCTATAACAGCCCTTTTATATGTTGTGTCCTACTCTATTTTCGTAGGTGTGGAAAGTCTGAACTATTGTGTCCCAAAGTTGAAAGGTTTTTATTTCACATTTGTCAACTTTAATAAAAATTGAGTATGACACAAATAGAAATATGTTTCATGCCCCTGGATCAGAAGAATGCATGTTGTTAAAATGTCCATACTACACAAAACAATCTACAGATCCAATGCAATTTCTATCAAATTACCAATACAGCATTTTTCACAGAACTAGAACAAATGATATTGAAACTTGTATGGCACTACAAAATAGCCAGAGCAATCTTTACAAAGCTGGGAGTATCACAATCCCCAGTGTCAAGATACATTACAAAGCTGTAGTAATCAAAACAGTGTGTCACTGGCACAAAAGTAGACCCATAGATCAATGCAATGATAAAGAGCGCCTAGAAATAAAACTCATACTTATCTAGTTAATTCATCTGACACAAAGGAGGCAAGAATATACAGAACTTTAAATCCCTTTGTAATTTAGGTAAAGAAGTTTGCTTTTGTGCTAATTACTTGGGATTAAAACTTCAAGGCATGTTTGAAGAAGAGAGAAAAAAAATCTGAAAATTATTACCTGAGATTGCTTCCAGCTCAGTAAAAGGAATAAGGTATTATTTTTTTAATATATTTTCCAGTTAGCTAACATACAGTGTATACAGTGTGTTCTTGGTTTCGGGGGTAAAGGAAGCAGGTGTTAAACATCCTGAGTACCACGGCTTTTGGGGACCAGGAAAAACATGAGTATTTTATTAATTCCAATACTTTAAGCTTTATTTTCCACTCCCTCTCCCATCATTTTTATCAGGGTTAAATGAACCAAAAATGCACTGTGATGCTAATCCATAGCCTGTGTTATTCCCTGCTTGCTGCTGAAAATTTTAGGTTCAGGATAAGGAGAAAAGAAAACAAGCCTACAGTTACTGCACCTAGTTTCATCTATGACCTGATTTTAACAGCTCAACAAAGTTGCTGTTATTTTCACAGAATGAGAAAACACTGGCTCAGAGAAGTTACTTGCTCAGTTAGGTGCAGCTGGTCATAATTTGATTATGTATCTAATTCCAAGGATCCTGGTCTTTCAACTACACAGTTGTTTCCAATACATTATTTAATAATGTAAAAACCATTTAAAGGGAGAAACTTTTCATACAAAATTTAGACATGTGTGAGCATAAACTTTACAATGAATTCCTTTCACTTGTATTCTTATAAAACCAAAATAAATGGAAAATACAAAATATAAGTAGAAACCACAAAACCAAAATTTAGCTCAACATTTATCTACTTATGCAGATGAAGGGTGAAATAAAGTTGTTGCTTTGAATGAGACTATGATGCTACCTTCTAAAGAGCAAATTCTTTTAATTTTAGCACATTAATGTGAACCACAATTAATTTTCCCCAACACTTCCCTCACTATGCACCACAATAAAACCTTGTACAGTGTATCATAAAGGCATTTAGTCATCACCTACCCATGTATATATTAACAACTCTGTTCTCTTGAGCAAGGGAAACAAAAGCAAAAATAAACTATTGAGACAACACCAAAATAAGAAGCTTTGGCACAGTGAATGAAACCATCAGCGAAACAAAAAGGTAACCTCCTGAATGGGAAGAGATGTTTGCAAATGACATATCCAGTAAGGGGTTAATATCCAAAATATGTAAAGAACCTAGGCAACTCAACACCAAAAACAAACAAAAAATAACAAATAATCCTATTGAAAATGGGCGGAAGACCTCAATAGATATTTTTTTCAAGAAGGCAATATAGATGGCAAACAGACAATGAAAAGATGTTCAACATCACTAATCATCAAGGAAATGCAAATCAAAACAATGAGTTCACCTTACTCCTGTCAGAATGGCTGAAGTCAAAAAGACAGTGTTGGTGAGGATGTGGAGAAAAGGGAATCCTCATGCACTCTGGTGGGAATGTAGATTGGTGCAGCCACTGTGGAAAATATCACGGAGGTTCCTCACAGAATTAAAAATAGAATTATTATATGATCCAACATCCCACTGCTAGGTATTTACCCAAAGAAAACAAAAACACTAATGCAAGAAGATAGATGTGTTCAGTTACTATTATGGAATTTTTTTGATGCCTTACAAAAGGGGGATGGGAGGGGCGCCTGGGTGGCTCAGTCGGTTGAGCGTCCATCTTCGGCTCAGGTCATGATCTCGCAGTCTGTGAGTTCGAGCTCGGCGTCGGGCTCTGTGCTGACAGCTCAGAGCCTGGAGCCTGCTTCGGATTCTGTGTCCCCCTCTCCCTATGCCCCTCCCCCACTCATGCTCCGTTTCTGTCTCAGAAATAAATAAACATTAAAAAAAATTTTTTTTTAAAGGGGGGGGGATGGGAATAGAGAGGAATCATAGAGGTGTCTGTTGAATAGAACCTTGAATATACCATTCTTTCCAACAGCATACCCAGGGTGATTTCTTCACATTGAGAAGAGCATGAGCAAAACCAGACTGAAATCACAAGGCAATGCCATTCCAGGCAAAAGGGAAGAGCATGCATAACGCATGAAAACAGGACACTGAATGTTGGAGAAATGAAAATGTTTCTATATGCCTGGGTTATATTTAGATTGTATAAATAGAATCAAGAAATGAAGCTGAAGAGTAAGGAGGAAAAATGAACCTTGGGCCCTGTTAGTGGAAATATAAATTGGTGCAGAAACTAAGGAAAACATAGTTTGGAGGTCTCTAAAAAATTAAAACTGCCATATGACCCAGCAATTCTACTTCTGGGTTTTTAGCTGAAGAAAACAAAAACACCAACTTAAAAAGATACATGCATCCCCATGTTCATTGCAGCGTTATTTACAATATCTAAAATAAAACAACCTATGTGTCCATCGATGGATGAATGGATAAAGAATGTGGTGTGCGTATATACAGTGGAATATTACCCAGCCAATAAAAAAGGAAATCTTGCTATTTATGACAATATGGATAGACTTTGCATTTTGCAAAGAGAAATAAGTCAGGGAAAGAGAAATACTGTATAATCTCATATGTAGAATGTAAAATAAACCAACACAAAATCCCGACCTCATAGATAGAGCAGATTGGTGGTTGGCGGGGGGGGGGGGAGGGGGGGGGGGTGTTGTGTGTGTGAGATTGGCGGTTGTCAGGGTGTGCGTGCGTGTGTGTGTGTGTGAAATGGGTCAAAAGGTACAAACATCTAGTCATGGGGTTGTATAGCATAGTGACTATAGTTAATAATACTGTATTCTATATTTCAAAGTTCTTATGAGGTATCTTAAAAGTTCCCATCACAATTTGTAACTACGTATAGTGACAATGTTAACAAGACTTATTGTGGTGATCATTTTGCATTATATAAAAATATTGAATCACTAATTAGGCTTATTGTGGTGATCATTGTGCAATATATACAAATATTGAACCATTATGTTGTATACCAGAAGCTAATACAATGTTAAATGTCAATAAGAAGCTGGAAAAGCAGTCAAGGACTGGACTCAGAAGTCTATTTGACTTTAAACTGTCCTCTTAACCAAATTCTGGTTTGAATGGAAAATTGATGCTAGAAAACCTCATCAGAAATCAGGAAAATAAAATTGAAACGCCCTCCTAAAATATAAAAGGAAAATAGTCAAACAGGAGAAAAACAATGTGAAAAAAATAATTAATATGTGGATATGGACCCAAGATCCAACCTTGAAATTTACACAATTCTAACAAAAATAGTAACTAGGGACATGGTTAAAATCTTCCTGAGTGGGGAGAAAAATACTGCAAAGGCAGGTGAAAGATAATTCATGGATTTTGGGCAAAATTGGTGGAAAAGAAAACACACTTTTTCTACTTCCAATTTTCTTTTTGTCATAAAGGCATCATCCACAACTAAATTGAAGTTTGATATATTCAAACTCGAATTCATGTATGTCAATTGTCAACTCACTAACTCTTCAACTCCCAACACACTGAAAACCTACGACACTTTTTTGGATGCCTCCTGCTTTGTCTAAACTACAGACATGACAACAGACCAACTCAGTTACCCACTATAGGAATAAAGTTTGGCCGAAATTAGGTGCTTAACCCCTGGAGACGGTGACACACTATCAGAGTCAACAAGTGGCTTTAAGTTGCCTCTCTGTTTCATCCGGTTCAGGTACCCTCCTCTTTTCCTTCCTCCTGAGCCTGTCCAGGCAAGTCTTGCTGACAAACCTGATCTCACATTTTCACCGGGCCTCCTTTTGGTCTTTCAACACTGCCAAGCTCTTGTAGGTCCCATGCCACTATTTCTGCAGGTCATTTTTTTTTTTTTTCCACAACCAGTTTTTTCCCCAAAGCTCTGCTCCTACCAGACTCCCAGGTCCAACCTTAGCTTCTAGAACAAAAATACCGGCTAGGCTAAGCCTTGGATCCCCTGCTTGTCTGGGAAAGAAATATGGACCCTTGTAAATATTTTTAGCAACAGTTACCTAAAAAGCAATTTGAGTCATAAAGTTTTTTCTTTCTCTAAAAGAACATCCAAAGTTTGAAAGAGTAGTGCCAACTAATCTAAGCAAACATAGTTATTACAGAATCCCTTAAATAAATCATGCCCTCTATCACTGGAAACATTAGCAAATAATCCAGATACAAAGGCTTGTTGCACATTACGTTTATATTATTTAGCAACTGCCACAAATGGAGCAATTTCTTAGCACAGAATCATTCAGGATGAAAAATATCAGATTAATGTGTTGGTACAAAGGCCTGTTTATTCATGTGCAGTTTTTACATATTCCACTGAAACGCAGTTAGCAGTCTTCATGTACATCTTTCCTGAGAACACATGCTCATCATAGCTTTGCAGTCCTAATTTTTGACTTCTCACCCAAATTGCCATTTCTTTCTCTTTTTTTATGTTTATTTTGAGAGAGAGACCACATGTGTGTGTGCATGGAGAGGGCAGGGAGCGGGTGTGGGAGGGGGTGTGGGAGGGGTGAGAGATAAAGAGAGACAGGGAGAGAATCCCAAGCACTGGCAACATGGAACCCAATGCAGGGCTCAGTCTCATGAACCCCAAGATCATGACCTGAGCCAAAATCAAGAGTCACTTGCTCAACGGGCTGAGCCACCCAGGTGCCCCCCAAATTACCATTCTTAATCCAAATTCCTATTTGCAGAAAACACCCCATTTCAATTTGTATTTTCTCATAGCATGTATATATTACTCAATGTTAAAAGGTTTCAAAATGAATTTTTATTAAAACCTACACCTTCATTTTGATCATCATGATAAAGGATACAAAATAAGTAGGCAGCAATTATTTTGAGAGGGAGTGGCATCACTTTGTGCATCGATTCTGTTAGAAAATATGGAGGCAAGCTATATGCTGAATACTTATGCTATCTGCCATGTCATAAGAAAGCAAAATAGCCCCAAACATAGTTTTTCCATTCCATTTATATATGAAATGAAAAAAGTACTAATAGTAGTGCTAGGATTTTAGAATTATTCTGGAGTATTCCTATTTTTTTTAATTTTAAATTGCGTCATTAAAATCATTACAATTTTAAAAATTTATTCTAAGTTATAAGAAAAATGTATGTGCATAGCAAAAGAAATGTAAAATTTATATCTATAAATTGAAAAGAAAATTCTTTCTCCCCGTCTCCACCCACATTCCTATTTCCATACTCACCACTTGAGATCATTTCTGTTTTAGTCTTTCTTTCCTAATTAATATTCCCTTACTGTGTTAGTATTATGTGTCAGTATCACAACGTTCCAAGGTTTTATTTGAGCAAGTTTCTCTTTTTTATTAATTTTTTTGGTTTAAAACCATTTTTTAAATGTTTATTTATTTTTGAGAGAGACAGAGTGTGAGCAGGGGAGGGTTAGAGAGAGAGGAAGACAGAATCCGAAGCAGGCTCTGGGCTCTGAGCTGTCAGCACAGAGCTCAATGCGGGGCTCCAACTCACAACTGCGAGATCATGACCTGAGCTAAAGTCGGACACTTAACTGACCTAACCACCCAGGGACCCCCAAAAATAATGTTTTTTTTAATGTTTGTTTATTTTTGAGAGAGAGGGAGACACAGAATCTGAAGCAGGCTCTCGCCACAGAGCCTGACACAGGGCTCAAATTCACAAACAGGGAGATCATGACCTGAGCCAAAGTCATACACTTAACCAACTGAGCCACCCAGATGCCCCAAAAATTATGGTACTGAGGATAACATTGTTAAGAAGTCTAGGAACAATGATAGTTTATATCTGAATTGGATGCTGGGACACAAAACAAGTTAAAGAAAACTGATTTAAATATAGAAGCTGCCTAGTGACTAATATGAAATTTCTCTGCTTGAACTATCCTTCACTCTTTTTCCAAATCAGCCTAGTCTGAGCTGATCATAGTCGTAGCAATTTATTAGCAATCATCTGAAGGAAGATTCTAACAGCAATGAAAGTGGATAGAATGTCTAAGAAATAATCACCTACATATGAGTAGCACTAGGCTGTCAGAAGCTTCTAGTAAAAAAATTAACAACAAAAAATCACTTAGAATATTGTGTATGACATGATATACAATATAAACATAATATGTAATATAAAAATAGTAAAGTACTTATAATACAGAGAAAAATGCTTCAAAAATTTTAAAACAGTACTAAATTGAGGAATTAGGTAATTCCTTTTCCCAATATATATGAAACAAGAAAAAAAATTATAAAACAAAATTTTATTAAATGAAACAAGAAACTGAAATAAAATAGTGCTGAGAGGCAGACAAATTAAAAGAAACTGCATAAGATAAGTTATAGTGACACTAAAAAGCAAATAGAATTAAAATTTCCATTACAAGCAGTTAAGGTCAGTCTGAAAAATCAAATGAATAGGACAAAAAGAAAATGTAAGGTACTCTTTTACTCACAGAAAAAGAACAGAGAAAAAGAAAATTAAAATAATAACGTAGAGTTTAGCCAAAAGAGACTTAATACAAAATAATTAGTTCCTGAAGAAGAGTCCAGAACACATGGACCAAAAAAATAAAGATATAAAAGAATATTTTCCTGAGGTGAAGAAAAATTTGAGCTGAAAATGTCTAACTGAATGTTTAATGCTTAATAAAAACACATGGATAAATCCTTTAAATATATAAATAATATATAAAATTTAAATGTAAATAGATAATATAGAAATATTACCTTATTTAAAATATAAATAAAGAATTTATATGCATTTTGGCAAAGATGTTGTACAAAGGGGAAAACCTCTTGACTGGCCTTGATATCCCCTTCACAATAGTATATATCAGAAGATATTTAGAATCTACATGGGACAAAGTTGTAACAGATGAATTGTATATTCAGCCAATTTGTTAATCAGGTGAGAAAGCAATAGAATAGTACCTGAGGTGTGCAAAGTTAAAAATTTTATATATATATATATATATATATATATATACACACACATGTACATATATGTATATATATATATATACACACATATGGCACCTACAAAATTATTATATGGCACCTATAAAATTATATATTTATATATATATATATATACACACATACATACATACATGTGTGTATACACACACACACACACACACACACACACACACACGGCACCTACTTAGTCTTCCTGGGAAAGTAAAACAAACCAACAATGAAACACCTCCAATAAATAGTCTAGCTACAATACAGAATCAGGAGTACCTGAGTGGCTCAGTAGGGTTAAGTGTCAGACTTCATCTCAGGTCATGATCTCATGGTTCCTGAGTTTGAGCCCTATATCGGCTCTATACTGTCAGAAGTTGGAGCCTGATTTGGATTCTGTGTCCCCCTCTGCCCCTCTCCCACTCACACTCTGTCTCTCTGTCTTTCTCCAAAGTAAATAAACATTAAAAAAATTAAAAACAGAAGCCAAAATACAGTATCAAATAGGGAAGATACAGTTTAAGATTTTAATGGTGACCACTGAAATCATCATTGAAATTATTCTAAAATAAAATTACAATACAAATGTAAAAATAATTACTGAAAGAAGGCAATCAATTGACCATGAGATGTACCTGGCCAACAAAGGGAGCACTGTAGGCAGAATCGATCTTTGATGTGTGCCAAAATAGCACATAATTTTATTAAAGAATTATTTATCAGGAATGTTAATTGGATGTTGCAGGGAAGGGCTTTAATTCTGCTTCCATATATGTATGCTAACAAGTACTGATGTCCTATTTGTCCACAGGAAATGGGATAAAGTGGATAGAAAAATTTTTTAGTTCATATTTGTGTAATATCTCTACTAGGCTCTTTACTCTCTACTGGGTGCTATTTTTGCGTGCTTAAGTCTGACAACATCCTTGAAAGGTAGCATCATCAGGTCTGTTATACAGAAGTAGACAACAGCTCAGAGTCTGGAACCTACTTTGGATTCTGTGTCTCTGTTTCTCTCTATGCCCCCATCCCCCACTCACAGTCTGTCTCTCTCTGAAAAATAAATAAACATTAAAAAAAAACTTTTTTTTTTTTTTTTTTTTTTTTTTAAGAATCAGGTTGTTTAAATAATGTACCCAAGGTTGTATGGATAATAAATGATAGAACTGAGATTTGAATACAGTTCATGTCATTCCAAAACCTGGGTACTCCCTGTCCACATTATACCATTCCCATCAAAGTCCAAGTAAATAATTTCACCAATCACTCAAGATGGAAACTTTTTATCTTCAGCTCATCCTAGGCTAAGCTTAGCAGTTTAACATTGAGAGGACTCAGTTTTTCCCCATATACAGTGTGTAATTTATAAGTCATTCCAAGGTTATACCTGTTTGACCAGTTTTAAAATGCATGATGATTGTTACCAAAAATCATCACAGAGAACCATACACTATATATATCACCTTTAAAACAGACAGTCCTATTTGTGATTTCACACAGCAAAATAATTCCAAAGCAAAGTTGCCATTTAAAATTGCATATAGTCTACAATCTATAGACTTAATGCAATCCCTATCAAAATTGCATTTTTCACAGAACTAGAACAAAGAATCCTAAAATTTGTATGGAACCACAAAAGATCCCAAATAAAGCAAACTTGAAAAAGAAGAACAAAACTGAAGGCATCACAATGCCAGATTCAACATATACTATAAAGCTGTAGTAATCAAAACAGTATGGTACTGGCACAAAAATAGATCAATAGAACAAAATGGAGAGCCAAGAGATAGATTATGTCGCAAATTCATCTTCAGTTAAGGAGGTAAGAACATATGATGGGAAAAAGATAGTCTGTTCAACACTGTTGGGAAGACTGGACAGCTAGTTACATGCAAAAGAATGAAACTGGCACACTTTCTTACATCATACACAAAAATAAATTCAAAAGAGATTAAGGACCTAGATGTGAGATCTGACACACACACACACACAAGAATAATAATAAAAATTAAAATTAAAAATTAAAAAAAAGAGCACAGGCAGTAATTCCTCTGACATTGGTCGTAGCAACATTTTCTAGACATGTCTCCCAAGGCAAATTAAACAAAAGCAAAAATAAACTACTGGGACTACATCAAAATAAAAACCTTGTGCAGATAGAAGGAAACAATCAACAAAACTAAAAGCTAACCTATGGAATGGGAGAAAATATTTGCAAACAACATATTTGATAAAAAGTGTCCAAAATATAAACAATTTATACAAGTCAACACCAAGAAAAAAAACCCCACAAATAATCCAATTAAAAATGGGGCTCAGTTGGTGAAATGTGCAACTTCAGCTCAGGTCATTATCTCATGGTTCATGAGTTTGAGCCCCACACTGGGCTCTGCAATGTGAGTACAGAGCCTGCTTGGGATTCTCTCCACCCCCCTGCCCCTCACCCACTTGTATGTGCTCTCTCTCCAAAATAAACTTGAAAAAAATGGGAAGAAATGAACAGACATTTCTCCCAAGAAGACATCCAGATGGCCAACAGACACATGAAGAGATGCTCAACATCACTCATCACTGCATTTGAAATGCAAATCAAAGCCACAATGAGAGGTCACCTCACAGCAGTCAGAATAGCTAAAATCAAAACACAAGAGACAGCAAGTATTGGCGAGGATGGAAAATGAACTTCGTACACTGTTGGTAGGAATGCAAGCTGGTGTCGCCACTATGGAAAAACAGTATGGAGGTTCCTCAAAAAATTTAAAAATACAACTATCACATGATCCAGTAATTCCATTACTGGGTATTTACCCAAAGAATATGAAAGCACTAATTTGGAAAGACATGCACGCTTGTCTTTATTGCAGCATTATTTACAGTAATCAAATTATGGAAGCAACCCAAGTGTCCATCAATAGATGAATGGATAAAGATGTTGTATAGATACACAACAGAATATTACTCAGCCATAAAAAAAAAAAAATGAGATCTTGCTATTTGCAACAACATGGATGGATCTAGAGAGTATAATGCTAAGTGAAATAAGTCAGAGAAAGACAAATAACACATGGTTTCACTCATATATGGAATTTAAGAAACAGATGAACAAAGGAAAAAGGACAAACTAAAAAACAGATTTTCAACTTTAGGAAACAAAGTGATGGTTACCAGAGGGGAGGTAGGTGGGGGGATGGGTGAAATAGGTAAAAGGGATTAAGAGTACACTTAACATGATGAGTACTGAGTAATGTATAGAGTTGTTGAATCACTGTATTGTACACCTGAAACCAATATAGCACAGTATGTCAACTATATTGGAATTAAAAAAATTTTAATTGTATATAGTCCTTATTATATGCAAGTGGTGCCCAATTTAAATGCTTTTCCTTCTGATTTTTAAATTTGACATACTACCTGAAAAGAATTCAAACAGGCTAGATTTACAATGCGCACCTGAGTTTCATAAAACAGAGAACCTATATAGCATAGTAATGTTTACTACATTTCCATTAGAAGTCTACATTCTAATTATTAAGTGGTCACAAATCTCTGTTTCACGCAAGATAAAAATTTGTTAATATCATAATCATAATTATGCTACCTTAAATATATTGGGGCTTTAAATTTTATTAGAAGCATTAAAGTGAAATTAGAAACAATTTAGCTCCCAATATACTGACATACTGTTAAAAGAAAAAGTGGACTTCGCAGGCCAAATTAACTCCATGTGTGCATTTAAGTATTAATTAAGTGCATGTGGTTTAGACTGGTGCCTGTGGATCTGGATTTAGAATGAATACTTCAATGGTATGAACTTGGAGACAGTCATTGTCTGGCATAAATCACTCTGGTCTAAAGCTAAAGTAACATTCAGAAATTCAGGAAAAGCATGGATGGAACCAAGATTCAGATATTGATACTATAAAGTTGAAAAGATTTATAAGTAACCATCACAAATAGTCACCAATTCAAACACAGGCAAACATTCACACTTCATCTTCCATACATAGGTCATAAAATAGATGATACAAATTTTTATTGGCCTTTGCAACTTCATAAAAAGAGGGAAAACTTTTGACTATATATTTTTCAACAATATTTTTCTCTGTACAAAAATATGTGGTTCACTATAGAAAACATATTGAAGACAATAAAAATCACTTGCAATATCATTACCCAGTTATAACCACTCCATATGGTCATGTTTTCGTACTTCTCTTTTATGTATGGTATATACATTCTTTTTTTTTTAGTGCATATTTTTACATTATTTTTTCTTTAACAACACGTAAATAAAAACTTGATATCTTTCAATGTTCTTTTACTATGCAATTTAGAATTATATGTATAATTATACATATACATCAGTTATAGCCTTTATTTTTATATGCAACATTTTAATATACACATATATGTTTCAGTATATATACATGCTGTAACTATTATAACAGCACTCCAACTGGTCTTAAGGGTTAACTTGCTTCAAGTTTATGCACTCCTTGCTTGTTGACTTAAGTCTCTTGGTTTGTAGCAGAACTTTGAGATCTGCAGACAAATGGCCTCTGAAGAGTGAAGGAAGAGACTTCCCCAGAAGATGAAGTCTGACTACCTTCTCAAACAGCTGCTGAAGATGCCAGCAGATCTGTTCAGGGTCATGCCCACATATGAGTCACTACCTGTGCACCTGCTTTTTCTGCACCAGCCCCCTCCATTTTTCTCATGCCTTCCCCTTTAAAACCCTCTGGCTTTGCCTGGATGGAGAAGATGGACTTTGAGACATTAGTCCACCATCTTCCCAGATTGCTAACTTCCTGAATAAAACAAACTTTTCTTTCCCACTATCACTTGTCTCTTGAGTATTGACTTTTAAGCAGTGAGCAGCTGAACCTGAGTTTGGAACCAGATCGTTCTCTATCTGGTAACATGATGGAATGCATTTACATTTAAATGACAAATAATTATGGAAATTGTTCGTATTTTGTAAAAAAAAAAAAAAAGAAAAGAAAAGAAAAAAGAAAAGAATGTATAAAAGTCCTATGCCTTTTAAAAAAGAAATTCTATGTATACATACTATATGTATAGTGTGTATGTATAAAATAGAAAAATAGATTCTTTTAGGCAATCTAATAATTGTGGGTCCTTTGATTACTTGCAGATTTTTTAGTTATAAGTAACTTTGCAATGAACAGTGCTATAATTAAATCTTTGCACACATCCTATATATCTGTTTTTTTTTTTTTTACTGCTTGGTAGATGATACATATGTAACAGGTGTTTATTAAATGAATTATTTTTTATAGATGTAATTTCAAACATCATTCTGCCTTTGATAAGATCTTTCCAACACTGAAAATATGTTAAATATGATAGTATTTCTATTTCTGAGATTTTTTGCTATGGCCTTGTAACAGTCTCATCTTTGATTTCTTCGTGAGTCCATTGCTCACTCTACTTCCAGTATCCTTCTAAAATGCAGAACTGATTATCTTATTCCCTTAAAACTCTCTATTCATTCCCTATTGTCCACAAACTGAGTATACAAGGCAATCATATTTAAGCTGTGGTCTGCACTGCCAGGCCAGCCTCCATCACAGGCTCCTGTGCTCCTGCAAACCTTGCTCCAGGTTCAGTGTCATGCACACACTCATTCTTGCCCCACACGCCAGGCAGCATTTCTTCCTGCCGATCACTTATTCTTGAAAGCCTAATGTAAGCATGCCTTTCTTTGCATCATGCATTTCTCCATACAGCTAGGCTTCCAAGAAGCTAGTTCTTCTATTACAGCCCTTATGACTCTAAACAGTATCTATTTGTTTATATTTCTATATCCTAAACTAGACTGTCAACTGCTTGAGTTCAAGAACAGTCTATTCACCTATGCTTCCCTAGCACCTTCATGACAGTTAGTGAATAATCATTTTCTTCACTGTGTATTCAGAATAAATAGTAACTACAATGTTTCACACACTTCTGATGATTTTTGTACCCCGTTTTCAGTAATCGAAGTGACCAAACCCATTACATTTTACAGAGCAGAACTGGTAGTCTCAGGAACTTGGCATTTACAAAGTCCATTTTTTGGGCAAAGAGACAGGACACTACAACTGACTTCCATAGTTCACCTATCTCCAGTTTCAAACAAAATGAATTTAAAATGTAGCCTCTGTAATATGGTTTCATTTTTTTTTCTTTGATCGAGCTCTGTATTCCTCTGTGTGAATAGGAGATAAATACACACACACACACACACACACACACACACACACACACACCAAAACCAAAAACCAAAAACCAACATCTCTACAATATTTAGAAAGTATAGTTCATAGTAACCTCAGAGCATCCTAAAGGAAAGAGAATTAAAGTTTTATCTAGGATAGCGTGGTTTATGTAGATTAGGGTTATTCGGTCTTCTTGTGATATAATTTATCTATAGACAATTTTTACTCTTGTCCTCCAGATTTATCCCTTAAATGAGCTTTCCTGATTCATGGGAACTAGTAACCTTTTCACACTCAGCATTTGCTCACCCCAGCCAACAAGGGAGTCAGGTCAAGATGAACTTTAAATCACAGTAGTGAATATGTTTTATGACCTGCCTCAACAGTAGAGAACGGAAACATTTATATTATGTGAGAAAACGTTAGACATGGCTATAAAAGGCTGCTGATTTAGTCATATTGGGGTCAATACAAGATTGGGTGTTCAAGAGGGCACAGGAAGTGGGGCAGGGCCTACAAAAACTGACCCTGATGCAAGCTGATTCTTAAGAAGGCACCAGGGTTGAAGAGTCCTTATTCTGTCACCTGGAGATGCCAATTAGGCAGTTATGGACATAGTAAAGAAAATCTAGGCATGATGGAATACCTGGGGTCACAAAAAGGCTATGGAAGCATCTCATTAGAAAAGTATCAGGTAGCCATTTTGTAAAAACCATTGCTGGGTTAACTAAAGGCAAGATTCATCATCTCTGGGAGCTTTTCTATACGTTTGCCTTTGTACACACACACACACACACACACACACACACACACACACACACCCCTCTCTACGCCAAACAGAGATCAGTGTATCCAACCCCTCTAAGCAGCTTTTATTAGTCCCCTCAACCATCTAGACTTTGTCTTCCCAAATCTTATTTCCTTTAAGATATAAAATCACCTTTTCCACAACCTTGGTGTTTTGTACTCAGCCCTCTTGTTATTTGCTTCTATTTTTTACTCTAATAAACATTTTGTTAAATATAACATGCTAAAGAAAAGTACACAAGTCATAAGGGTATAGCTTGATGAATTGGAATGAATGCGTTTACCCAAGTGGTTGGGGACATGTTGGCTCCAGAATACCTGTACAAGGGCAGTTGGGACTGAAAATATTATCGGAGAGGGAGGTAGTCCTGGGGCCATGACTTGAAGGAAAGTAGAACATGAATAGTAAATAAGAAAGAAACTCAGTCCTAAGAACTGGGCCAAGGAGGGAGTGAATAAAGAGTGTTATGATTCAGTCTGAGGGACCCAGGGCTTATCACTGATGTGCTAAGGTATTCTGGCTACCAATGAAGCCTAAGAGACTAATGCTAGGAGTTGTTGGGAGGTGGGATGGGGGTAGAGGGGAAACAATAGTGGAGAAGGAAGTTCTGGGAAGTGGGGATTGAAGAGACACAGGAGCAAAGAGAAAAGGAAACGCTAAAATGAGTTACAAAAGGCAAATACTAAGTTTTCTCTATTTCTACACCAGTCTTACTGCCAATCTCGTATGGAGAGAATAAAAAAGTTACAACACTTTACTTTTTCAGGCTTATTGAGATATAATTGGCATACGACATTGTAGAAGTTTAAAGTATACAACGTGATGATTTGATACATATTGCAAAATCATTAATCATGATAAAGTTAGTTAACACATTCATCATACCACGTGATTACCCTTTGTGTGGGTGTGGTGAGAACATTTAAGATCTACTCTGTTAGCAACTATCAAGTACACCGTGCTATATATTAGATCCCCAGAACTTACTCCTCTTGTAGCTGGAAGTTTGTACCCTTTGAACAACATCTTGTTGCACTGGATCTGCTCTACCAGTTTTCACAGGTTTGCTTTGTTAGGGAAAGACCTCCAGTCAGCTCAGCTTGGGGTGCTGGGTCACCTGGGGGGCATCCACAAACAGGCAGGGCTTGCTGTTGGGGTCTCTAGTCAGGTGAGGCTGCTGCCCACGCTCTGAGGTGGGGAGGCAGCCGGGGACCTTCGCTGCACTCCTCAATCACTGAGGAGGCAGGGCTTCCCAATTGGACAGGGACACAGGCTGTGCTCTGAGATCAGACAGGGCCACAGGAAGCCTGTAGCACTTGGGTAGAGCCACAGGCTGGGCTTACTGAAGGGGCAGACAGCTGGCTATCTATGCTCTGCATTTAGAGAAGGTTTCTGCCTGGGCTCTCTATTCAGATGGGGCCTCTAGCTACAACCTGCAGTTTAGTGCGGCTGGAGGCTATTCTTGGGTGGGGTCAGTGGCTGGGCTTAGTATTTGGGTAGAGGCTTATCCTGGACTGGCTGCTGAGGGAGCTGTAGGCTGGGCTCTCTACAGAGTGGGTTTTTATCATGTTGTGATTATAGGACACCTGTATTTGGCCAGGTCCCCATTATTGGCACTGAGCTCCTAAAACTCTAAAATTTGCTCAATGTTGAGAATGGTAAAGGTGTCTTTTGTTATGTTAACGACATGCCTTTTGAACTGCCTCTGGCAACCTAAGGGGTTGGGGCTGGTTGCTTGGGGAGCCAACTGTTCCATTCCAGGGAAGGGTGGGAACTTTTCAGCTTGCAAACCCCACTACTTCCCCAACCTCAGAGGAAGGGAGAGGGGCTAGAGAGTGAATTCAATTGCCAGTGACCAATGATTTAATGAATCATGAAGCCTCCATAAAAACCCCAAAGGCAAGGCTTGGGCAGGCTTCCAGCATGAGGAATTGTGGAGGTGCTGGGGGAATGAGTGATGCAGTGGGGTGGGCATGGAAGCTCCAGGCCCCTTACCCACACCTTGTCCTATGATGTCTCCATATGGCTGTTCATTCATACCCTTTAAAATCCTCCATAATGAACCCATAAGTAAGGAAACTGGTAAGTAAGTAAACTGGTGAGCCGCTCGAGCAAATTAATGAAACACAAGAAGATTGTGGGACCTTTATAACCAGGGTCAAAAACCTAGGTAACAGTCTGGACCTGAAATTGATACCCAAAGTGGGGGCAGTCTTGTGGAACTGAGTCCTTAACCTGTGGAATCGGACACCACCCCCAGGTAGACAGTGTCAGAATGGGGTTAAATTTGGGGGACATGGGGTCAGTGTCCATAGAGAATTGAGTTTCTTAGTGGTATGGGGGAAAAAAGTACACATTGAACTGGTACCACAGTCTGGGCCCCTTGGCTGCCTGGAGTCCTTTTTCAGGCTCCGTGGTCAGGTGGAGCTGGAGTCTATACTCCAGTTGGGCAGGACTTCTGCCCTGGTTCATGCAGTGGCAGGGCTGTAGGACTGACGGATTTTGCCTGGAGTGTCTGACCAGGCTGTCTGGTCATCTAGGGCTGGAGGCTATGTTCAGCAGTTTGTAACCCACTTAAGCATTTAATATATTCCCATCAACATTCTTATTATTTCAAACTCAATTATTTCCCACTATCCCCTTAGAAAACAGGCTTAACTTGCTCTCACTCTATATGTGTATTTGTTCCCATCGAGCACTTAGAGAGGAGAATTCTGAGCTATATGGATTAAAATGAATAATTGGAGAGAGAATAGATGTGACTGGGATTTACAGTATCTCACTGAAACACACTTAGAGAAACCATAAGCAAGCAGTGAGGCTTAAGCAAATCTGCCATGGAAGTGTATCCTTCTCTGTGGTCCATGACACTTCATAGGAGCTGCTAGGACCTCATCTGCTTTCAGGGCAGATAGCATCCTTAATTCTTTTCTTGTTACAAGGCAGGCCTCTGACTCTCACTATTTTAATGAAAATGTAACAAAGAATAGGATTTGTGATTTTTGCTCAGTGTAATGATAGTGTGTTGTTCTGGCAAGATTTTTTACCGAAGAGAAAATGGGAGGCACTGAAGAAAGAATACATTGCACTGACACCACGATTTAGAGAAGCCACAGCATAAACAGATGAAGCAACTTGCTCAAAATGGTTAGTAAGAGGCAGAATAGAGAAAGTTTTTTATTTTTTAATTTAAATGTCATGATCGAGACTAAAATATTTATGGGAATTTGAAAAGGTAGGAATTTATAGAAGGCATCACAATTATTAGAAGCGAAGTTGTCCCTTTTTATTATGAAAACTAATTTAGTGCATCATCAAGGCATAGTATTACTGTCAATGTTCTTGCTTGTGATGGTACCTTTAGAAAATATTTAGCTGCACACAGAGCATATAGATGCTATTATATAATTTATTGTGATGCAGATGTTAAAATCATTTTTGCTACAAAGCAATTTATACTCAAAAATGACTATAACCCTTAACATTTAAGGAGTCATTTCGCTTAGGAAGAAAAATTAAGAAATCTTTACTCTTTGTAGTAGAAATGTGAAACAGCTGCATTTATTCATAAATAGGTCAAAATGAGCCATTTGTCAAACAAAACACTTAAAGTATTATGTCAAGGAGTGGTGAAATCATTTAATGCATGAGAAGAACTGAAGCTATAAGATAATTCAAAACCCAACCAACTAAGTAAAAATGGTCTAATAGGAAAAGAGTACCTGACTGTTCCTGATATTTTTTAGGTTTCTTAAATGGCATGACCCTAATTTAATCAAAATAGTAATGACTTAGTAATGCTTAACAATGTTTGTGAGATTTACAATAATTTATTTCCTAGTTTTTAAAACCAGTTTTGGGGGTTCAAATTCCAACTAGGATGGAGTGAACACACTCTACCTTATTGCTCCCACTTATTAAAACTTATTAAGAACTCTCCACCAAATACATAAAGACACTGAGAAGTCTGAAAAGTAAATAATAGCAAGCAGAGTTGAGAGAGAATTACGAACTTAAAGAATAACCAATACAGCCTTGAGTATCCTGTTGTTGTTTTTTTTTTTCCTCCCATGACTCCTACCTTACGTTTTAGGGCATCCCAAATGTGTGGGTATAGACAGAAAAGCCACCAAGAAACTCTCTCCCCACAGGAGAGAGGAAAGGATGGCCAAAGGATGAGGAAAGGGAGCCCTGTACAACAGCTGTAAAGGAAATTCCAGTTAAAAACAAATAAACAAAAACAAAAGAATCTCCCGGACTAGCCTTATGCAAGCCCCAGCCATGAAGTTGCCCTTGCTTAGCAAGGATAGCAGTGGTGACCACTCAGGCACCTAAAACTGTGAGATAAAATCTTTCTTTCTGACCAGAAGAACCCAGAAAAGAAGTCTCTATTATCCAAAGAGTGTGGGATTCAGGTTATTTTTCTTTTTTTCTCCCACAACTTTGCTGCTGAGGTAGACACAATCCTAGGAAGTATATGATATCATAGGACACTAATATTTTAGCTTCATGGCCATAGAATCAGCAAAAAGGATCTCCTGAAGATCAAGTTGGGTGTTGTGGAGATCACATAAAGGAGCAATTTATAGTAAGATATTTGTCTGTATATCATGTCCAACACTCACCCTCTGAATTGCACAAACAAAAATCTGACCTGAGGTGTGCTGTCACACCTCAGGAACTGACCAGTTCCCAGACTGGCACAAACAGCACTGTGTAAACTTTGAAAACTAAATGGACATCTAAACAAGGCCCACAAAAGACAGGTTAAGATATGCATCTGAACCTAATGGGGTTGGTTGCTACTAAAATATCAACATTCTCTGAAGAATTTAACAAGCTCACAACATAACATCTAAAAAATTTTGGATACACTTGAAAAGTACTTGATGAGAAGTACCAGTAAAATCTCAATAAAACTCACAGATGCTAACCCTGAAATGACCCACATGCTGGGGTTATGAAACAATTTAGAAGAGAAATAACCATGTTTTATGAAGTAAGGACAAATATTATTAAAATGAATAGAAGATAAAATTTCTCAATAAGGAAGTAGAAGCTTTATAGAAAAAATATGGACATTTTAGAATTAAAAAATACAATGGAATTTAAAAATATTGCTTAAATAGCTCACTTGCAAACTGGATATGACAGAGGAAAGAATCAACTAACTTGAAGACAGGCCAATGGAAATTTTCCAGTCTGAAAAAAGAAGAAGTCTGGAAAAAATGGACAAAGCCTCAAGGATCTTGTGGAACAATATTTAAAAAGTAAGTATTCATGTCACTGGAGTCCCAGCAAGAGAGAAGCAGAAAATCAAAGCAGAAAATTTGTTTTAAGAAACAGTGATTTAGGAGCACCCACGTGGCTCAGTTGGTTAAACATCTGACTCTTGGTTTCAGCTCAGGTCATGATCTCATGGTTTGTGGGATAGAGCCCTACATAGGGCTCTGTGCTGACAGTGCAGAGCCTGTTTGGGATTCTTTATCTCCCTCTCTCTCTGGCCCTTCCCTGCTCTCACAGTCTTTGTCTCTCTCCAAATAAATAAATAAACTTAAAAAAAAGAGAAAGAAACAATAAGTTAAAAGTGGTGAAAGACTTATTGAGCAGATAGAAGAAATTTGGTGACATACAACCAGGAAAAATGCAAAAACAAAAAGCAAACAAACAAAAACAAACTACATCACAATATGTAACAAACTACTAAAACCTGAAAATGAAGAGGGAAAAGTCTTGAAAATCAATCCAAGGAGTAAAACACACAACATACAGGCAAATGCCAATTTAAATCACCTCATTTGTTTTTTATCATAAAACCATGAGGGACAGAAAACAGTGGAAAAGTATTTTTGAAGGGCTAAGAGAGAAAACTTTCTATCCAGAGAAAACAGCCTTCAGAAATGAGGAAAAAATAAGGACATTCTAAGATGAAATAAAATGAAGAGAATTTATCTTTAGCTCATCTTTTCCAAAAGAAGAAAGTTGTGTAGACAGAAGAATGACACCAGAGGGAAACTTGGAATTTAAGAATGAAGAAACAGAGAAATAGTAAATAGATAAACTTTTTAATTCTCTAAAATATGTATGAAAGCTTATAAATTCCTTTCAGGGGTTTTCATTGGGTCTGCTTGATCTTAAATATACAGATTTTCTCCAAAGCATCACCCCTGCACCCCACCTTGGCAGCCTTTAAGCCTTTCTTAGCCATGGCCAAAATTATAAAAGAGGCATATAGATAAGTGAAATAAGGAACATGCATAGTTGGGATATTGTTACATTTGATAGGAGGAATGAAAATAAGAATTTTAAATGTCACTTAAAATCTCGGTGTTTAAAAAAAAAAAAACTGAGCCTGGTGGTTCACTCAGTTGAGTGTCTGACTCTTGATCTCAGCTCAGGTCATGATCCCAAGGTCATGGGATCTAGCCCTACTTGCTGAGTGTGGAGCCTTCTTGGGATAAAATTTTTTTTTTTAATTACTAAAAAAAAACCTAATAGTTGAAGGTGTCTTTTTTGTTAATAGGACACAAATATTTAGAGGCTAGGTACTTTTTCACTGCTCCTTTTTGCAGGGTCTTTTTTCTTTAGTTCATTACTTTCTGGTTCATGTCCTCTTCCCTCTTCACCACCCCCCCCCCTTCTCTCATCCTACTATATACATATATACAGTAATCCCTACAGCAATCACTAACAAAACCTAAGACATAAACCAAACAGCCACATTAAAGTGAAATACCAAAACATACTTAAATTTTTAGAAGAAACAGAAAAGTGAAAAACAGAAGGACAAAGGGAAAACTAGTAAGAATGTGGTAAGCCAAAATCCAAGTCTACTAATAACAACATTAAATGAAAATAATGCAAACACACCAATTAAAGGACATATTTTTCAGATTAAGTAAACAAAGATGACCTAATTATATGCTAGGATAATTGTGCCCTTGGGAAAAGTAAATAGCCAAACATTTTGTGGAACGATGAGTAAATAATCTGAGTTAAAGTGATACCTGGAGGCCTCAAGTATCATCATGATCTGTTAGAGTGGAGACATATGGAGGCTAGGTAATAAATGAAAACTGGCTCACAGGGGGACACTGGGTACATGGACCCACCTAGCAGTCCTTTTCCTGGTTCCAAATGTATTCAGAATAGACATCCTTGCTAATGGCATACCATCTAAAAACCATTCTAATGTGAAATTCTAAGTGGAAGCTTCTGACACTGCAAAACTCCCTTCCCATACAGCAAATAAAAAATCCCATATCTCATGGGATTTGTAGATATTAGTGCCAATCGTAATCTACAGAGTGTAGGGTTGGTGGTCTAGCCATTTCTCCACTTACTTCACTAGTATTACTTCACTAGTTCCTGCCAAAAACCAGATGGATTCTAGAAACTACCATTAGACTATGGCAAACTCAACCAAAGAGTAGTCCTAATTACAGCCACCACACCAAGTGGGAGATCTTTGCTTGAGAAGATTAAAACAGCCCTAGGTACAGAAAATGTAGCTACTGATTTATCAAATGTATTCTTTTCCATCACTATCAAATTAAAGAATCAGAAAGTTTGAATTTACATAACAGACAACAGGATATATTTACAATTTAGCTCAGGATTATGTTAAGTTTTCCTTCTGCTATCATAATATATTACGAAGAGGTCTGGACAAACTAAACATCTCACAAAATACCACATCGATCTACTATATCAATGACATCATGTGAATTATGCTAGAGGAGCAAGAAGGGCTAGTATCTTAGGGACCTTGCTAAGACACATGTGCTCCAGAGGATGGAAGATAAACCCTATGATGACTCTGGTATGCTGCATTAGGAAAATTTTAGTAATTTAGTGATCACAGGTATTCCAGGACATTCTGTACTAAGTAAAAGATAAATTAATGCATCTTCACCTTCCAATACAAAGCAAGAAAAATGATGACCAATAGGCCTCTTCAGATTCTAAAGGCAATGTATTCAGCAACTGGGTGTACTGTATTGACCCAGATACCAAATGACATAGAAGCTCTGAGTGGGCCCCAAAACAGTAAAAGCTCTTTAGCAAACCCAGGCTATGATGGAAGCAGCTTTGCCATTTGGAACATGTGGTATTACAAGCTATGGGGGAAAATGACATGTTGGAACCCACCACAAGCCCCAATGAGATATTCATGACGCAGACCCATGGGGCAGGGCCAAGTCACCTGCAGCAGAGACCCCAATATCTGTAGAAAAACAACTTCTGGTGTGCTACTGACCCCTTACAGAGAATGGAGTATCAAACCATGGGTTACCAAGTGACCATTTGGCCCTAATCACCCATCATTAGCTAGATTCTGTCAGACTCAACAAGTCATTAAGTCAGGTGGGCCCAGCAACAATCCATCTTAAGATAAAATTGCAACATCAAAAATCAATCACAAATCCCTTATCATCTAGCACACAACCTCCATGTAATTCACCAGTTATACTCCCATCCTCCTACACATCTGGTTAATCTTATCCACACCTGTTCAATCTCAGGAGACCATGTCAAAACGATTGCCCTACACCAAACCTACCCCGGCCCAATGGTCTGAGTCACACTGTGATGGTGGCTCATCCCAGTGGCTGGCAAGGAGTGAGAGACACATGCAAATACCTAAAGTCTATTACCTTCCAGGATGCCCAGGTCTGAGGATACAGCACATGCTCCAGGGATGAAAGACTTACCTCCGGCAAAGTCAAAGTCTGCTTCAACCTGATCACTCGGTTATACTATCCTTGGCTTCAGTTTTTCCTCCCAACAGCTGAAAGTTGTCTTGAATTCATCACAGGAGATCGTCGCTGTTTGCTATCTCTGGCCCTCCCCAGAACAGCCTCAGCACAGTCCTCTTTCTACCCAGCCCAATTGCCAGCAGCCTGATATGGAGGAGCTGGCCCCTCCACCCAAGTGCTTCCATCAGGAAAGGTTCTCCTTTGAACACCAAGAGTGACACCGGAAAGCCAGAACCAGGGAGAGGAGGGGAATGTGAAGCTTCCCAGGAAGGCAAACAGGAGCCCAAAAGGTGGGCTATGTGGCATTTGGTGTGTGGGGGAGTAAGCGTGGGTCCAGTGGAGGCACAGGGAGAGGATGGTCTGGGATGTGCTGAGCGTCAGCTCAGAGAATGGTGGAATCTGTGCCATGACCACTCTTCACAGAGGAAGCCTGCTCTTGTGGAATCTCGGGAAATATAAGGGAATTGGGAGAGGGTGGCAAGGGAGTTCTGGGATGAGAAACACTTGGTTGCTCTAGATGTCAGATGTCTCTCATCCCAGACTCCTCCTTTAAGTCTTGTTCCTGCCACTTGACACAATAGAACATAGTACAGAGGGCTCCATGCTTATGCCCAGTAGTATAGATTTTCTGTTACCATTGCTGACTGAGCTAATATTGCTAGGGAGGGGTATCTAGAATGGAGAGTGCTGGTCTATTGGTGGAGGGAGACAATGAGTATCAGTTGTGGCTCTGAAACCAGCTGAAGTGGCTACAGTTGTCCCAACAAATTTCCTCTCCTGCAAAGTTCATTCAAAAAGAGAGGTCTACGAGAATCCTATAGAAGTTGCTCCCAAATTGTATCTGAAGCAGATTCAACTTGCACAAGGGGTGATTTGTAGACACTACGATGTATCACCCAGATCTCCCTTCGGTGAAGAACTTATTGCCCCAATTGTTGGGAGTGACGCAGATTGACAGCCTTCAGCTGCCAGCTATCTCAGGGTCTACCTCAGCTGCAGTGAGTCACCTTGCCCAAGGTTGAACTCCTTGCTGCGGGAGTCTACGTCTAATGAACGATTGGTATAAGTCTATAAAGCCTGGCCATCTTGACCCAACTCAGGACAACTGCTAAGGGATATTCTAGCTCCAGAGCAACTCTGGGAATAGGTTGAGGATGCCATTCGCCCTGGCTGCCTCATCGCTGGACTTCTCTCTCTGCTCAGTCCTACTTCCTTCTCCTCCCTTTCACAGTGATTGTCTCCAAGGGGGTCCCTTAATAAACATTCAGCAAACTAAACCCAGTCTTAGGGTCAGCTTCTGGAAGAACCCAACCTGTAACAATACTTCACACTCAATTTGAATTTTTCTGTTTTGTATTTGTTAATTTCTGTCATTTTCTTTTAAAATTATTACTGGGTAGGGGCACCTGGGTGGCTTAGTCAGTTAAGCATCTGATTCCTGATTTCAGCTCGGGTCATGATCCCAGGGTTGTGGGATTGAGTCCTGCACTGGGCTCTGAGCTGAGATTGGAGCCTGCCTAAGATTCTCCCTCTCTCTGAGCCCCTCCCCTACTCATACTTTCTCTCTTTCTCTCTCAAAATAAAGGAACATTTTTTAAAAAATTTATTGGGTAATTTCTTGTCTGTGTCTTATTCTCCAGACCAGAGAAGTTTAGGTTTGAAGGAAACATTACTGAAAGAAAACATTAGTTTTCTTGTGTACACCCCCCCCATAATGTTCTCAACCTCCACCTGTTTGAATATTTTCAACGGTATCTGGATTACACAGTAATGCACAGCTCTGATGTTTACAAAGTCTCCTGCCATGATGAGTAGAAATCTGCCTTCTTGTGTCTACCAATTTGCCTTTGTTTTTGTTTATTAATCAACTTCCATAGGACAGTTTCAAATAAATGAAAACACCTCGCATGTCCTCTGCTGAATCTTCTTGAGGTTAAATAAATCCAATTTCATCAACCACTCCTAATATGTTTCAAGACTCCTTACCATCATGGATCCATCTCTCCTCTAAACTTTGTAAACTTCTCATTCTTTGGTATAAACCCAACTCAACTTTTTGTACTGTTCTGTCATCCCCTTATCAAAAGCATCTTGTCCAGGGTGGACATTCAAACAAACAAACAAACAAACAAACAAACAAACCAATGTAGATTGACTGGACAGATAAATACTTCAAGTTAATTAATCCTTTTCAAGTACTAATATACTTAAAGAAATGTCCAAACCTTTCAATTTAATCCTCCTAATCCACAAATATAATGATTGGCTCATGAATGTTATGGTGGGAATTCTGGTCCTTTTGTTGGACTAATATGATTTATTAATAGTATCGTTACTCCATGAAATGATTTGACAAATCAGAGGTAATTCAGTTTTTTATTCTTTTAGTTAAAAGTGAGTGACTGATTATTATTACGATTGGCATCACTAATGGCAGTGTGAGATTCAGCATTCTGTGCTCTGCCTCAAGGACAGTGAAAGGATGAACTAGCTGCCAACTTGACTGACATTTTATGCAAGTGACATGAACCAATATATCTCTTGTATGTGGCGCCCTGAAAATTATAATTGTGTATTTAAAAATGTATACAAGCCATATTTTATATCAGCAACATGTGTTTTGCAGAGCAGTAACACATGACAAGAAACAAACATCCTTAAGTTGCTACAGAAATCAGGCTGCTGTCATAGTTAACACACATAATTTCTTTCTGAGAATGAAAAGTGTCCACTTCAATGAGAAATTCTAATTATTAAATTCTGTTTTTAACTCTGAGTTCCATAGAGGGCTGCAATCCACAGCTTTTGATAACTTAAATGGTGATTTGCTTTGGAAACTACAATGATATGAGGCTTATGTCATTAGGAAGAAAAACTCATTAAATTAATTCCCAGTTCCTAATTTACTTTAGGAAATTATTAATGTTGAAAAGATTAGTTGGGAGGAAGATTGATGAGTTTAGTTTTTTCACGGAACACTGAGGTTATAAAAAAAAGTCAACTGATTTATCATTTTTATATTGTGTGTACTTCCTATCTTAATGAACAAGTTGACATTTTGTTCACTCGATTTTTATTATTTCATAGTTCGCTAAGAGAATAAGCTTTCTAAGAGTTTTCATCTTTGACAAGGAGATAAATGGCATAGCGGATATAAGCATGGAATTTAGAGTCAGACAGAAGTTTTAAATCCTAACTGTACTGCCTATTAGTTATGTGACCTTGGTCCAGTTTTATTTTACCTTTATCTGTCAATTTTTTCTCTTCAGAATGGCAGTAATAATCACTTAATAGAATTATAAGCATTAGATGAGGTGGTATACCTATACACTGTAGATGCTCTCAAATGGTCATTATATTTTGGATGTAGTAAGATTCAGGAGCTTTGGTGCAATTAATGCCTTCTATGATCTAACTTAATTAATTGTTTTCTATATTAATAAGAGAAAAATGACTCTAACACAAATGTCCATTAATACTTGGAGAATAAAGAGGAGAAATTCAAGTATTCTGCCTCCAAAGGCCATTGTTCCCACATCTTAGCAGCAACTACAATAGACTGTCTTATGGAGAGGTTAGTGATAACTTTTGAGAGAAAGATGCAGTACGTTTTTCTTTAGGGCACCAGGGAGAAAAGCTATAGGAAGACTACACTATAAATATCTGACATAAAGAAATCTCAAAATGAGAAGGAAGGAAAATGTAATTGATTTTTTACTGTATGCCAAACTCTGTGATAAGTATTTGTTGAAAAATCGGTATCACCATCACCATCTCATCATCAGGATGGCAGTAATGACAGCTGCCATATTAAGGACTTATTATATAGTAAGTACTTTACATATGCCATTAAGTTTAATTCCTACAATGACCTTATAAGGTATATGTTATTTTATCTAATTTATTGATGAGGAAAGCAAGGCTTAGAAAGTTGAAGGAACTTGTCCCAAATCATATTGCTGGTGAATGTTGGTGTTAGAATTGGAACCCACTTCTATCCAACAAGGACCAAAAAAGAAGCAGTGACTGTTCTTTTTCAGTTTGCTTTTCTTTGGGCTGCATCAACATAAGATCCTCTCATACACTTTGTATTGTCTTCTAAAGGCGTAACCTTTGGATAAGCATTGCAGGGCCCAGAGTGAGGGACCCGGTGAGCTCCAAGCTAAACACCAATAGTTGTCAGGACCATCTCCATGATTTTACAATCCTCTTGAATTTTGTTCAGTGTCTGTTGGACATCACTCACCTACCACATAGTTATGTAGTCCACTTAGGCCTACACTTAATACCTCTGTTGCTGTAGCCCAGGGCACCAAGGTTGTCCCAGTCACTGCTACAATCTCAGCTGCTTCCAGGGAGCCACCAGGCTTACTGAGTGCTCTGGTATCCGTAAAAATCTTCCTTGGCTAGCAAGAGCTTTGCCCCCAAAGAATAGCTGGAGAGCGCTTATACTATGGAGCAGAAACTATATCTTATGATACATTCAGGTGCCTGTTCCTCAGGTGGAAGTTCAACAGCTGTCTTGGATTTTTCTCTTCAAATACATACCCTGCAAGCTTCCCCCAAAATGAGAAGCTTTGGGCTGTTACATGGTTCACATAGGGGTTTCTCTTATGGAGACTCTCTAGCACCTATAGGAACTGATCTAAACTATAGTTCAAAAGCCTAATAGATTATTTCCCCCTTACCAAGTTACTTCTTAAGTGAATTGTAAAAATTCTGCTGTGAAATAAATATTGAAAATAAAATATTGATCTCATAATTAAAAGATAACATTTTATACATTTTAGGTGCCAGTTACATTTATAAACATGGTCTTTAAAGCAATTTGGACTTTTGGCAGTATTATCTTTTGTATTAAATCTGTAATGCTGCTATTCGAAGTCAGGAGTAATTAATTAGAGGCACTAAGAGACACTCAGGGATCTCAGAAGGGGAAGTCTGTTGAAAAAACTAGCAAACAACATATTATGGCAATAATATCTTTTCAAGGTGCAGAGAAAATGACCCAACATACCTTAATTGGTTTCTTATCTGAGACTCATGAGATCTCAATTGTGAAAGATATTTTACTGTGGAGGATAAAAAGAAAACATCCCGGAGGCTCCAGTGAGTGAAAGGGAAAGGTTACTAAGGCAATCAAGGTGAGTGAATAGATGTTTGTGTGATGCCCAAGGTCTAGACTGGAAACAAGAGGAACCCAAGGTTTACCAATTTCAAGGCAAACCTGAGCTTAGCCAGTGGGCTAGAAGGTCAGTGGAGACCTGTGGTAATCACATACAGTGAGTCCCAATGCATAACTGCAATACTAAGACGAGCAAGTTCCATTTGGCAACAACTTCCTTGAAAGCAACTTAAGCTAAGTTGCATCACAATGTTCTTGGTCTCTTTATCTTTTTTTTAATTAAAAAAAATTTTTTTTAAGGAAGCTCCATGCCCAATGTGGGGCTTGAACTCACAACCCTGAGATCAAGAGTCATATGCTCTACCAACTGAGGTAGCCAGGCTCCCCTTTGTCTCTCTTTGAACCTATATCACAGCTGAGCTGGGACTACAATATTTAAAGCTACTTGGAAAAGGATGCTGTTTTATGAGAAATTGGAGAGCCAGAGGGGTTTGAGCTCGAGTCACAAGGAAAGTTTGTATGGAAAAGTTGAAAAAATGAGAACATACAATTTTGTAACTTGAAGGTACCTTAAATAACCATCCTGCCTCATATTAGTTATAGTCATTGTAACCCAGAAAGTTTTACTCCATACCACAGGTTCAGAGCTTGAACTGAAACACAAGTCTTTTTAATTTCTACTGCAACATTTTTTTTCCAGTCAAGAGAAAATTAAAAAAAAAATTAAAAAAGAGAAATTAAAAAAAGAGAAAATTAAAAAAAAAAAATAGAGAGAAAATTAAAAAAAAAAAAGAGGGGTGGGGGACACTGTAAAGGAAAATGGCCAGGATCTCACTGGACATGCTGGAGAATTTTCCTGTGGTCAGGTTTAATTTGCTAGCATATTCTTATTTCAGCAAATATTTACTATGATCCAGGCATTTTTATATTTAATCCTTGCTATATTCTTATGAGGCAGCAATTATTGAATTCTTGAATAATGACACTAAGGCTCTAAGAGGTTAAATAACTTTACTCAAGAGGATAAGGTAATGACCCAGCCAGGTTCCAGCCCCCATGTTTTTTGGTCACCAAGTCCAGGGTGCTTTCCCTGAATATTTAAAAATTGGGTTTTTGAGTAGCTATGACCTGGCTCCAGCATACTGCTGCCCCAGTCAGTTTCATAGGGAACTCTGAGGTTTAAATAGCAATTCAGAGATTTTTATAAATTGAGGCAAGTGTTTCAGACATTTGTCAGCAAATGTCTGGCATCAACTAGCTATTGGGTGTCAGCTACAGCCTTTGGCCAGGATTATTCCCTGGAACATTAATACATGGAAGCAATATTTCTATATTTGCACTGCTACTGAGGCATTGTCAATAATTCAAACTAAGCCAGGGGGCTGATGACTTATACCTGTATAAGAAAGCAAATATGGATTATTAAACTGAGTAGCTAAAAAAGGACTTTAGTAGAAATTGCTTCAGATAGTTCAAATGGGAATTTGAAAACCTGTTTGGCAATGTGGGTAAGTGGCCCTCATTTTACTTTAGATGAACACTCTTGAATGTTGGCTTTGACAAGGCCCTCCTGATTCTGGAGGAAGGAGTCTTCCATGAAAGGTGAAATTACTCATGTCAGTCATCTCAGTTTGCTGATTGCCTGTAGGCAAGGCCTGTCCTCAGATCAGGAACTGGAATTCTTATGTCTGATTAATTTTTTCAAGAAAATTTAAATACATGAAAAAATCATCCAGAAGAAAACAAAAGACATAGTCACAATATCTTGAAATAAAAGCTGTTGATCTTTTTTCCAGGAACAACATAAGGTGTTTTTGTTTTTTGTTTTTTTTAGAGAGAGAGAGGATGCAAGTGAGCAAGGGGTGGAGGGAGGGAGGGAGAAAGAGAGAGAAAGAGAGAGAGAGAGAGAGAGAGAGAGAAGCAGGGCTCACCCAGGGCTCATGTTTTTACACAAAGCGAGGCTCTGCTCACCAATGTGGGACTCAGACTCACCAACTGTGAGATCATGACCTGAGCCGAAGTCAGATGCTTAACAACTGAGCCCCTGAGGCGCCCTATGATAAATATTCTTTTAAACTTTGCATACATCCATTATTATTTCCTTCGGATAAATGATTAGAAATAAAAATTTGGGGTCACAGTTTAAGTAGACATTTAACATTTTGGATATATTGCAAGACTGCCCTCCAAAAGACTGTGTGAATTAAATATTCCTACCAGCTCTGTCAAAGTATTAATGATGTATTTTTTTGCATTTCTTCAGGAAAAAACCAGGTAGCTCCTTTGTGGTGGAGATAAACTTGGTCCCAGGAGTAATAGAAACAAAAGCACCTGAATTTGGGGAATATAATGACATTATTTTGGATTATTTGTGAGAACTATACTTAAGGAGGACCTGAATCTAAAGATTTGGGAGAACAAAATGAGGACTTTGGTGAGCCACTCAGCCCTACCTGGAGAGTTGTGTGAACATGTATGTGTTTGTGTGTGTGTGTGTGTGTGTGTGTGCACAAAATGCTGCGTACTCAAAACATGGAGGGTTCAATGGTTTGAATAGAGAAGTATTCCTTTCATTTTCCTAAGTTTCTTTTCATAAATTAAAATTTTGTTTTAATGTTTATTCGTTTTTGAAAGAGAGAGACAGAGCAAAAGCAGGGATGGGGCAGAGAGAGAGGGCGACACAGAATCTGAAGCAGGCTCCAGGCTCCCAGCCATCAGCCGCCAGCTAGAACTGATGAAACGCGAGATCATGACCTGAGCCAAAGTCGGATGCTTAACCGACTGAGCCACCCAGGCGCCCCTTCCTTTACTAAATTTTAGATAAAGATATTATTGCAATATGGTATAATTTATTGACTCATTTTATAATTGTTTATTGAACACCAAGTGAAAAGATTGGTGTTCCAGATTTTAGATTAATGTGAAAAAAAAACCCCAATCCTATTTTTCCTTCTTTCCACTTTATTAAAGCTTTGTATGAGAAGTGAACTGCTGTGCAGAGATGACATCTGCTTTGGATAGAATAATAAAAACTGGATGTGCATTTCTGGAAATGAGTAGTGTGCTTACAATAATGGATAAAAAGTGCATAAAAAGAAAGTGTTTGAATGATTTTGGCTTTGAGAAAAGAGACAACATAACAACCCAAGATCATATTAAATAAACAAGAACATTGCATTATTGAGGATGAGACCCTGGTGCACATTAGCTGAAGCAGGGGTATCTAAAGTAAACTAGGAGTGGGCTTCTCTATGAATTTTGCCAGCGGGAAAGCAGAGGCTTTTGTAGTTCATACACCTATCAGGCTTATTTATAATAAGAATTTCTGTCCTCAAAGAAGCTCTCAATGATAGAGGTAGTAACAGGGTAATAAATGGTAAGTATGATATGATCCCCATCTTTAAAGAAACTTCAGTTGAAGGATGTGAATGAGGAAGTGTGGGTGGGTGGGTAGTCTTGAGAAAAAGCTGCATCAAAATACCAAAGTGTTTGAATTCATATATTTTGAAAAATGCATTTCTCTGATTACAAAAATAATCCAATTTGTTATTAAATATTTTGAAAAAAAAGCAAAGGATTAAGAAGATAATAGAGATTACCCATAATCTCACAAGCCTTTTGATTTAAATGGCTATATACGTATATACTGTATATGCATAAAAAGTTTATCTTTATATCTTAATTTGGAAATATGTACAGAAGAGATAAACAATGCAAATGATTACTGTCTTAGTTTCACCAGAAGTTTAGAGGATAAAGTTATTGATATCTTATTATCAGTCTCTATGCCCTGTGATTTTCACAAAATTATTGGAGGTGTTATTCTCACCTCTGAGCTAAGAGTTTATTAATATAAAATCTTTTGTTGTGAATTTGTTAATATGCATTTGAGCATTACCTAAAATAATATTTTAAAAAAGAGCTTATTAAACATTTAGGCACAAATTGAGTGGTTTACCTCCATAACAGCCTTATTTTGTTTAGAATCATTTGCTAACTGGAAATTTGAGGTTAATACCTCTAGAGATAGAAAGATAATTGACCTAATGTTAGACTAGATTCCACATAGTTGTGAGGTTTCTCTGACCTACTCTCAGGAAGAATCTTTAATCTTTCTAGAGCTAATGTTGCTATCTCTATTTTCCTGATATATAGTACACACATAAAAATGATATGTTTATTCCTTCAAAATATTTAAAGAATTTAAAGCATTGTTATAAGTTAGTTTTCATTTTTTGGAGACTTTGAACTTTGTAAGAGATGGTTTTTCTCCTATTTTCTTGATCACAGGGAGGCCCAAATCAAATGTGTATCATACCTTTAGTACATAGAAGACATAATTAATGGCTTGTATTCGGGTTTAGGCTTATCCTGCCTTATTTCTCTATGTCCCTTTCCCTCATTTCCTTGCCTATTTTATTTAACTTGGTTATGCATAAGATTAGCCACATTTAAAGCTGAAACCCCAGTGGCTTACCACAACAGTGGCTTATTTCTTGTTTATGCACATCGTAGGTTGGTGTAGGGGTCTGCTCCATATGTCAGTCAGCAGCCCATGCTGAAGTTTTACCAAGTGTAGCTGCACCATCTGGAATATGCAGTCTCTGGTTGTTGTAGCTAGAGAAGAGTCTGGAAAGATGCATGTGCTATTTTCACAGAACTCACTTCTGTTCATCTTTTTGTTGCTTTATTGACCATACTTGGCTGCAAGGCCCGACCCAATGACAGGGGGGTCCAGAAAAGTAACGGTTCGATTAGAACACTTGGTGAGCAGACTGCCTCTGTCTCAATGTATTTTTGACAAGGTTTTGAGAAGTAGTTTTAGAATTAAGTAGATTATAAATAATATAAGTGTTGTCATTTTTGTAGGTCAAAAATGGTTAAATATCAGCAGTTTTATATAGTTCAGCTTAATAAATGAATGCATAATGTCACAGCATTTTTCTGAGTTAACACTGCCCTTGCCCTCAAAAAAGAGACTGCCTATCAGCAGGAGCACGTCTGCATACAAATAACTGCATTTCATTCAGAGAAGAACTGTGCCAGAGACATGCAAAATGTCATGGCAATAGGGAAGAAAGCATGACTAGTCATCTAAGAGCTTGTTAGGGAAGGTGTCACTTGTTAATTGTTGATGGTCATTACAAGGAGAAAGTAACTTCTAGTCAGAAGGAATGACATGCAAAGAAGCATAAAAATGAGGTGGGGGGAGCTTTGTTTAGAAAAGCCCTGTAACAGAAAAAAAAAAAGTCAAGAGAAAGGCTAGCTTGAAACGAGGTCATAAATATAGATGGGATCAGGCTAGAGATGATTTTGTGTGTCATACTAAGCAATTGCCACTTTTTGCTGATGGCAATTTGAAGTTACTGACGGCCTGGTGTGATGGGATCAGATCTGTCTTTAGGGGATAAGGAAGGAATCACACTGTAGGAAGACTGGATGTTTTAAAGAAGAGTTTCTTAGGTACTTTTGTGTTTCTTTTCAGCGTGGACACACACATCCTTTACACTATACAATAAAATCTCCTAAACTTATAGTAATAAAATATCACAAAAATTTAGACAAGAAAGGAGATTGATGGGTATGATATAGACCAGGTCTCTGGCTAATATTGGGGAGGAAAATGGCTGGTGAAATACTTATCATGGTTCTGGCTTATAACCTGAATCTTGTGCACTGACATCCTCCAAGGTTCCTGCTATATTAAAAAAAAAAAAATACTGTTTTTGGAATCCTAAGAGTTAGATGGGACCTTAAGTGGTTTCAAGGTCTACACTTGTTTTCTATTTAAGAATTTTCCTTATATTTAATAAACTTGAAAGTAGCCTTTGAGTCTTAGGCTTGAATAGGCCCTTGAGGATCTAATTTATTCTCAAGACAGATCATTCCATTAAAGAACAGTGAAAGTGTTTTGCTGTTGTTTGCCATTACAAAGAACAATACTTGAAAAATGGGAAGAAAAATGAGTTTGGCTAACAACCTCAAATAGAGTTTTTTCAATTTTAAACTAAAGTCCCTATAATGATACATGACTCATCTTAATGGAAAAAAGAAGTTATTTAAAACTATAATGAACAATAACCACTTCAACCTTTTAATATCTTTGTGTACTGGGGAGATAATTCATATCAGAATGAAAACAAGTCTCTACACTGTCCTCTTCTACAGAAAAGTTTAATGGGAGGAGTGAGAATGAACAAATGATATTTCAAAGTCTCTGCCAGTTCAGAGTAACAACCCTAATGAAGATAATGCTAATTATGATACAAAGGTGTTAGAGATGCAGAATCAGGAGGGCCAGTCGGCCTACGTAATAAAGTCTGGGGGACTGGGTTGAGTGGGAAAGTCTGAGGATGAGCAGCCCTAATCTCTCATTAAAGTCTGCTGCCCACTCACATGCCTGTGTGGCTGATAATTTAGAGCTTTTCAAAAACATTCCATCAGCTTTGTAAAAATGTGGGAATTCTCCTTTGTATCTGGCAATGGCTTTTGTTGTTATTCATAATGTGACATAGATGTCAACTGAGATAACCTAATATTTGAGAGTGAAATTAAAATGACTCAAAGTGAAATTTGCCTGCCATAGGATTGCTTACTGCCTACTTTCTCAAGAGATTCCAAGTGCCATGGGGAAACTAGAGAACATTCACAGTGTGGTCTGTAGTAAAGATGTCCATTGCAACATAAATGGGTACCTCTTATCCACCATACATTCTCACCACAGATGATTTCACTTCCCAAACGGTGAGTGTTTGTTCTTATTGGTGGGAGTGGGGACGGGAAGGAATAAAAAAACTCTTACTCTTTTATGTATGAAGTACAAATATACATATAGTACATAAATGGACATACAGTATATCTGTGGTATTAAAATTTCAAGAGAAAGCAATAAGGAAAAAAATATCTAAAAAGACTCCTTAAGACTCCCTACTGTTTTACATTGACTATGATATACATGCCATCTCATATTGTCCAGCATGGTGGTCCTGGATGGGAAGGGAAGGAATTTGTGACTCTCCTGAGTCATGGAAGGTTCTGAGCTTCTGCTTCCCTTGAATTGGATAATTTTATAAATCATTCCTCCATTTCATGCGTGCTGTCCCTCTTTCTTGCAATGTTACTCTTGTTACGGAGTGCCATTCCCTTTCTTATCTCTTTAAAAGACATAGGAAAAAACCTTGATCATTCTCCCATCCATTCCTTGGTTCATAAACATAAGGTCTACGGCACTTTGAAAACTGGATAAAAATAAAATATGTTTTTTATATATTTATATATTTTCATGAAGCCCTTCCTGTTTTGCTTATAAGAAATGAGTTCTCGGGGCGCCTGGGTGGCTCAGTCGGTTAAGCGGCCGACTTCGGCTCAGGTCATGATCTCATGGTCCGTGAGTTCGAGCCCCGCGTCGGGCTCTGTGCTGACAGCTTAGAGCCTGGAGCCTGTTTCAGATTCTGTGTCTCCCTCTCTCTGACCCTCCCCCGTTCATGCTCTGTCTCTCTCTGTCTCAAAAATAAATAAACGTTAAAAAAAATTTTTTTAAAAAGAAATGAAAAAAGAAAAAAGAAATGAGTTCTCTCATTTCTTTACCTCCTAGAAATTATTTTTGCACCACAAAAATTTTTAACTCTTGAGATTACTCTGTATTTTTCTTACCCTTTCTGCTACACTTTAAACTTCCTAGCATCAGAAACCACAATCTTATTTATCTTCAGAGCCTCTTCCATGTCTTGTATGATGCTTTAACTAACATCACAGCAATCAACTCAATCTAAATCTGGGAGGGGAGGAGGGCAGGTGGACTTTGGAGCAAGAGAAGCTTTTAATAATGGATGTTAAGACTAATCAGATTGAGATGAATAATGACTAATGTGACATTAAAATGTAGTCCTTCTGTTAGAGAAGAGAGTATGTTTACTTGTGAGCAAAATGATTCAAGTCCATTTTAACTGTATATCATAAAAGAGAGGATAAAATGTAAAAGTGAAAAAGGTAATGAAACACAAGTGTTTAATTCTCCAAAGAGAAAGGAAGAGAGGCACAGGGAGACTTTAGGTGGTAGACTCTGAACAGACGTCTACACGGCGTTGTGGGCAATTGCAGGGGAATAGGGTTCAGATCCAGCTGTACATAAATGGTATTTCTGGCTCTTTATTTTATATTTTTTTGATCTACCCTCTAACATCTACTTTATTTCAATCCTAGGTCCGTCTACATTGTTTCCCCTAAAGTCTGCAGACTTTAGAACCCAATTTGCATTTCTCCTCAGTTTAATTAATTTAAACACATGCACTGAGTATGTTATGTTTCGGGCTGTTTGTAAGGTATGAGAAATACACAGAAGTGTAAGACACCTTGCTTGCCTTCAAGAGGGTTTCACAGAGGAAATGGCTTTGAACTTGGCTCTGAAGAGTAAGTTGGATAATTAGATCCGGAAAAGGGAGGAAAGCTATTTCAGGCCGAGGGAACAGCTCAGAATCAGAGCATGGACTACATGCCCAGACACTAAATTGACACGGTTTGCTTGAACCACATGGGAGGCTTGAGGAGAAATGTTTTTGGGAACTCAGCTAGTTTATGCTCTGTTGGCTGTCTGAGAAAAACCTGCCTTATACAGTTCTTCATTTCTAGTGAATCTCTGCTCCCTCTGCCTTTTAACTCTAATCCTGAATGTTCCTTCAGTTGTTCCTAATCCTAATTAAGTGGCATTTGGTAACTCAGGGGAGAAAAGTCATCTCTTTTTTACGGACCAATAATTACCATAGTTAATTAGCTTACATTTATAAAGACAATGCATGCCTAATTACATCAAATATAGCCCCCATTCAACCAATTAATTATTGAAGCAAATGTTTTGGGGCACATACTCTGCATCTAGAGTAGTTTCATCATTCAGCCCTTCAACTCAAGGAATTGAGTAACTTATTTTTACCATCTCTAAATCTCAATCTTTTTTTTTTACTTTAAAAATGAGAGTTACTATATCTATCTTATAAGATAGTTTTGAAAATTAAAAGACAATTTTTTTATTTTAGAGAGAGAAAGCATGAAGTGGGGAGAGGGGCAGAGGGAGAGAGAGAGAATCTCAAGCAGGCTCCATGCTCAGTGCAGAGGCCAGCTCCGGGCTTGATCCTATGACCCTGGGACCATGACCTTAGCTGAAATCAAGAGTCGGAGGCTCGACTGAATGAGCCACCTGGGCATCCCAAAAGAAAACTCTTATAATGCATTTATGTTGGTTGCTTTCTCCCTCCCTGTTCTGTACATCTTCTCTGCTGTTCTCCACCTTCTTCTGTGCCCCAAGGCTGATCCCTACACACTGCATTGCCCAGACCCCCTGGGCTGGCTGATTTCTGGTTGCTGCTGCTGCTACTGCGGCTGCTTCTTCATCTTCTTCTTCTTCATCTTCTTCTTCTTTTTATTTGAGAGAGAAAGCATCTCAAGCAGGCTCCATGCTCAGCACAGAGTCTGATGTGGGGCTCCATCCCACCTGGGATGGTAACCTGAGCTGAAATCGAGAGTTGGCTGCTCACCGACTGAGGCACCCAGGCGTACCATGGCTAATGCAAAGCATGGACAGGAGACAGGAGACAGAACACTCCTTAGGTGTCCTGGTTCTGGCATATTATGGTGAGAGATTGGGCCCTCCTTCTGTCCCATGGTCCCTCTTCCACAGCACCAGCTCTTACTTGTCCTTCTGGCTTAAGTGTCATAATTAATGGCTTTCACCTGTTTCTAGCTCCTGGGCCCTTCAGCATCTGTTGTTGGTTCTCTTTGCCCAGTCCTCTGTAAAGAGTTCCTTCTTTAAAGGCCCCTGAATTGAAATTATCTTGGGGGAATTTTGTTTCTTGCAGGACCTTGACTGATGGGGCATGTTACCAGATGGGTGTACATCTGGCACATAGTTGTTACTCATCAAATATCAGCCATTTTTATCTTCATTCATTCTTTTGTCAGGCTTGTTTGGTAAATGTCTCTTTCCTGTGCTAAGTTCAATAAATGTTACTTACATTTATAAACTGTTACCTCATTCTTTCTCAAATATCCACATTCCTTGGTGATTTGTCGATCAGAGACATACAACCATCTATCTGAAACTTAACCCAAGAAGGCAGTGAACACTTCTATGAGAACTTTCTCCCTTACATTTCTGAAACAATTGAGAAATAAACTTTGAAACAAAGCTTTTAATTTTTCAGCATTATTTTTGGTAAATAATCTTCTACTAGGCTTACTACAGGGAGGAGCCAGGAGAGGAAATGGCAATGAATGTCTGTAACCCATAGGGCAAGTGGATCCTTAGAGAAAGTCAGTGGCCTTCCCCCTGGTCATCCCCTTCCATTCAGTTAAGGTCTTCCTTCGCTGGCTAGCATGAGTGGCAAGGAGAGGACAGAACATGTTCTGCTAATACTTTCAAGAAGATAGTAGTTCCTATTTTACAATTAGATGCAGGGACCTTGGGGTGAGGGAGAAGATTGTCCTCCCTACAATCAAGAATTGCAAGAGGGGCACCTGGGTGGCTTAGATGGTTAAGCGTCTGACTTCAGGTCAGGTCATGATCTCATGGTTCGTGAGTTTATGCTGACAGCATAAAGCCTGCTTAGGATTCTCTCTGCCCCCTCCCTCACTCGTGCACTCTTTCTCTCTCTCTCAATAATAAATAAACAAAAAGTTTGAAGAATGAACAGCAAGAAAAAATACTTTTAGAATGCATACTGTCTCGATGAAGAAAATGCTTTGGAAATAGTGTTCATGAAACTATATACCAGAGAAATGGCAGCCATCCAAACTATCTTGGAAATTCCCCATTTGGTACTGACAGAGACTTACAATTTTATACCATGGTTTTATACCACAATCCTTCTATACCATTAGGATGTTTTCCCCAATCACTCCTGCTCTGCCTGAGACTCTGAAGCATTTTTGCTGAGCTACTTCATGCCCAAGGGCACAAAGGCTACACACTCTCTTCGGAATACCAAGGAGAGTAGGTTCTTGGGAGACTGTTCTACTCTGCAGTGAGGCAGGGAAAAGAGGCAGGTGTGTTGGTAACAACAATGTTCAAGATGATAGTATGCAGGAAGAGACTCTAACACCTGAGGCAAAAGATCAAAGCAGAACTTGGAAGAAGAAGAAGAAGAAGAGGCCTGAAGCTCAACATTGTGAAAGTCCTTAAGGCTGTCTGATCGGATGCTCATCCTCGAGGACCCAAAGCTGTCTTGCACCTGTGCCTACTCCAGGTGAGAAAGTGCAAGCTGTCAAATTGTCAGAATTCTTGAGGCGTCCTTTGGTCTACATTTTATAATAATTCTTTCAGGAAACCTTTAATTGCATTTCTGTAATGGTCTTTTCGATTCAAATTTGCAGGTACATAAAGGACACTATACCTTACCACACTGATCCAACAGCCTGTAAACAGACAAAACTCTTTTCTTTGTTTGCTTGCTTGTTTTTTGGACATTGAGACAATATGACAGAACTGCTCAAATGTATAAATGTAATGTATACAACTGTGCTTGGTTGTAAAATCTTCTGATGTCTTGTCTCTGTTCATTATCAACTGCAACACTGCTGAATAAAATGTAAAACTCTCACATATCTTATTAGGATAAAAAATCAATATTTTAGGCCTTAAAACTCATGAAAATAGCAAACCACTTATTTTCTTATCTTTAAAATTTTTTTAATGTTTATTTATTTTTAAGAGAGAGAGAGAGAGAGAGAGAGAGAGAGAGAGAGAACAAGCAGGGCAGGGGCAGGGGAGGGGCAGAGAAAGAGGGAGAAAGAATCCAAAGCAGGCTCCAGGCTCTGATGTGTCAGTACAGAGCCTGATGCTGGGCTCGAACCCAGGAACCATGAGATCATGACCTGAGCTGAAGTCAGACACTTAACAAACTGAGCTACCCAGGTGCCCCGCAAACCACTTATTTTCTTAAAAGAGTGAAAAATGTGTTTTCCCCCTAGTGCTTCCAACATCAAAAATTTATTCTTGTCTAACAATTTCAGTTTAAGGGCTGTAAATTTCTTTATCTCTATATATAACATCCCTATTTGGACCATTTATTGATCCTGGTAAACCACACCTATTCGATCATTCAATTTTCTAAATTAATTTGCAACATAGCAAATAAAGGCATCAGCAAACAACAAAATGTTTATTTTAAAAAAAATTTTTTTTCAACGTTTTTTTTATTTATTTTTGGGACAGAGAGAGACAGAGCATGAACGGGGGAGGGGCAGAGAGAGAGGGAGACACAGAATCGGAAACAGGCTCCAGGCTCCGAGCCATCAGCCCAGAGCCTGACGCGGGGCTGGAACTCACGGACCGCGAGATCGTGACCTGGCTGAAGTCGGACGCTTAACCGACTGCGCCACCCAGGCGCCCCCAAAATGTTTATTTTTAAATTACACCAAAAACCTGAATATGCCCACAGAAGTAAAAATCTGATCTCTAACAGAAGTCAATAAAATAAAAGCTAAAACCTCCAATCATCCAATTCCCAACTTTCATAGTATTATTTCCTTACCTGGCTGTAATCATTGTTAATAGTTTCCTCTCTAGGTGCTCAGAACTGGACACAGACACCTGTGTATATACATGTAGGTGTGTATATACTCACACATAAATATACACATTTTATACAAATATGACTGTAATTAATGCCGTTATGCAACGTGCTTTTTTCATTTAACAGTAGTACATAAAAATCTTTGTCACTCTTTTAAACAACTGAATGGTATTTTATAGGAAAATAATTTTTTATATTGATGGACATGTAGGTTATATTTAATCCTCATTTTTATTTACCCAAATTTTTATTGATTTCATATTATATGCCATATTTCCATTAGGTGCTCAGCTAACAGTGAACAAATCAAATACAGTCCCAGCCCTTCAAGAACCTGGATCCAAATGAGGGGAACAAAAAGTGAACCAACAATTACATTATATAAGTACAAATTGTGTTCAAATGCCAGGAAGTCAAGAAAGATGAAAAAGAGGTAGAGAATAATAAGAGGAAGACCTATGTGAAATAAAGTATTCATGAGAGGTTTCTGTGGAGAATGGATATTTGACATCCTAAGGACAAAGAAGCATCCATTTGAAAAGTGGAGAAAAGAGCATTTCAAGCATAGGGGCAGCCTGTACAAAGGCCCTGTGGCAGAAACTTGGCATGTTCAAAAAGTTTAAGAATGCCAGTGGTCTAGGGAGTGCTGAGAGAGGCAGAGTGCTACAAGCTATCACAAAGGCACCAGATGGCACAGCACCTCATACGCCACACAAGGTGTTTAGATCTTATCCTTAATGAAATGGGAAGCCATTAAGTAGTGGATTGACCTAAAGTCTTCTTTTCTAGCTTTACAGATATATAACTGTCATATTATGTAAATTAAGGTGTACAACATGATAATTTGATACATGAACTTATTGCAAAATGGTCACCACAATAAGGTTCATACCTCCATCACCTCACATAATTACCTTTCTTGCGTTTGGTGAGAACATTTAAAATCTACGCTCTTAGCAACTTTCAAGTGATACACAATATAGTACTGTTAACTGTAATCACTATGCTATCCATTATATCCCCAAAACTTATTCATCTCATAACTGGAATTTTTTCCCATTTGATTAACATCTTTTCATTTCCCCGAACCCTCAGCCCCTGGCAACCATCATTCTGCTCACTGCTTCTGTAAGTCAGCTTTTTTAGATTCCACATATAAGTGAGATCATACTGTATTTTGTCTTTCTCTGCCTCATTTCACTTAGCACAATGACAATATATATATATATATTTTTTAATTTTTTTATTTTTTAAAATTTACATCCAAATTAGTTAGCATATAGTGAAACAATGATTTCAGGAGTAGATTCCTTAGTGCCCCTTACCCATTTAGCCCATCCCCCCCTCACACAACCCCTCCAGTAACCCTCAGTTTGTTCTCCATATTTATGAGTCTCTTCTGTCTTGTCCCCTCCCTGTTTTTATATTATTTTTGTCTCCTTTTCCTTATGTTCATCTGTTTTGTCTCTTAAAGTCCTCATATGAGTGAAGAATGACATAATATATTTTTAAAGAAGATATTTAGCTGCTATGTAGAGAATGAACTAAGAGTCAAGAGAGAAAACCAGGAAGGGTGATTGCAGTTAAAAATTATGGTGGAATTGACCAAATCCAGTAGTTGGCTTTTCCAAGTCAGCAAGGCTCCAAATTATGAGATTCTCAGTCAGAGTGCAAGCCTCAGCAGAAAACATCTCATGTGCTTTATTTCATTCCACCTCTTTGCATATAGGCTCACTGAGCCTGAGTTTGCTAGAGGTTATATTGTGTCTCAGAAGCACATTTGAGAATGGTGACAAAGTAAATACTTGACACTTTGGGTTTTTTTTTTTTGTAATAAACCCCCACATGCTTCCTAGGTTTCCAAGTTTCCAAATAAATATAAACAGTACATTAAAAACCTCATTTTAAACTTCTGTTTAAATTGTAGTAAAATATACATAACATTAATCTTATCTATTTTTAAGTATATAGTATGGTGGTATTAAGTATATTCACATTTTTGTGCAACCATCACCAACATCCATCTCCAGAACTCTTCCTCATGTAGAGGTGAAAATCTTTACCCGTTAAATAATGTCTCTATTCTCTTCTCCCCCAAGTTCCTGGAAAACACCATTTACTTTCTATCTTTATAAATTTGACTATTCTAGGCACTTCACATAAGTGGAATCACAATGCTTTTCCCTTTGTCACTGGTTTATTTCACTTAGCATAATGTCCTCAAGGTTCATCCATGATGTGCAGGTGTCAGGATATCCTTCCATTTTAAGTTTGAATAATATTCCATTGTGTATATATACAGTAATTTGTTTACCCATTCATCCATCAATGGACAACTTGAGTTGCTTCTATCTTTTGGCCATTGTGAATAATGCTGCTATGAACATGGGTGTAAAATATCTCTTTGAATTCCTGCTTTTAATTCTTTTGGGTAAAAACCTCATATGTTTTGATACTGATTTTTCCATAGTAAGAGCTCCAAATTCTTGTGCTGCCTAATGAATGGTATCAAATTAGAGATCATGAAAATGTGAGAGACAATGTGACATCACAGAAAACTGTATAGAATATAAATTCAGCATAAAATAGGTGAAAGTCTAAATTCACTCTTTGTAGCTTTTTGATCTAGGGCAAGTTAACTTTTCTGAGTCTCCTTTTTTTTTTTTTTTTTTTGAGTCTCCTTTTTTTCATATGTAAAATGGGATAAAAATGCCTACCCAGGGGCGCCTGGGTGGCTCAGGTGGCTAAGTGTCCAACTCTTGATTTTGGCTCAGGTCATGATCTCACAGTTCATCAGTTCAAGCCCTGCATCAGGCTCTGCACTGAGTGCAGAATCTACTTGGGATTCTCTCTTTCTCCTTCTCTCTCTGACCTTCCTGTGCACTCTCACACTTTCTCAAAATAAATAAATAAATAAACTTAAAAAATGCCTATCCAATGCACCACAAAACTATTATGAGAATCAAATGGGAAAATGTAATTAAAATACTTTAAAAATTGGAAAAGCAAAACACAAATATGCAATATTAGGTGATAGGTCAGCAACCACGTGTATTCAAAAACTCTCTAGTGTTCATTATTAATACTTGTTTTTGTCTTGCTTTTAACAGATTTACCAATAATTTGTCAATACAATCTTCATATAATAACTGAACACGTTTAATGTGTACAATTTACTAAGTTTTGGCATATGTATACTCCTATGAAATCATTAGTAAATCAAGATGATGAGCATATCTAATAACCTCCAAAAGCTTAATCGCCCTCATAATCTCTCTGCTCTGTTCCCCCTTCTCCACTACCATTACCAGCAAATGATGATAGGCTTTCTGTTTCATAGATTTATTTGCATTTTCTAGAACTTTATATAAATGGAATTATTCAGGGGCACCTGGGTGACTCAGTTGGTTAAGCATCCAACTCTTGATTTTGGCTCAGGTCATAATCTCACGGTTGTGAGACTGAGCGCCACATCAGGCTCCATGCTGAGCATGGAGCCTGCTTGGGAATCAATCTCTCTCTCTCTCTCTTTCTCTTTTTCTCTCTCTCTGCCCCTCCCACCCCTCTTTCTCTCTCTCTCAAAAAAAATTATTCAGTGTGTAGTTACTGGTCTCATAGGATGGAGTTGCAATGCCGTAGTTTCCTTCTCACCTGTTAAATGATGTTTTATGGCCCCATATGAACCTGTTGACTTCCTCATAAAAGAAAACCAGGACAGAAATAGGGGCCCAGAACACCCTGAGAGAGAGAGAGAGAGAGAGAGAGAGGGAGAATTAACATCATAGGTATTTACAGCCATATCATTTAAATTGCAAAAACACCTGAATGCAATTCTAAGAGAATACTACTCCGAGATTAAGGGTAGAAAGGAGAGAAAACAACAAGAGTGCAAATGTGAACGTGCCGGAAGGTTCATTGCAACTTGAAAGAGAAAAAATGATTGAGAACTTAAGCACTCATCAATTAGTGGTTGATTAAATAGTAAATTAAAACCATGTAAGTACATATTCTGTGTTCATTGCCATTGAAAGATATCATGTCTTAAAAAAAAAAAGCAAGCTGAAAAAGTACGGGTGACATGATTTAACTTATATAAAATTATCCACAGCAAATTCTCTACTAATATAAACTAATCACAGATGCCTTCTAGAAGGAGGACCACCCCAATGTTAATAGTGGCTCTTTTTATATTTGGGTAATGAGACTGGTGGTAGTGATGATAAGGGGGTTCTTTTTACTCAATAGCACTTTAGTTTTCTACAAAACGTATTTTCTTCAAAAGCAGATAGATTCAACAACAAGGAAAATAGTCCTTGAAAAGCATGAAGAAAGTGCTGCTGCACCAGCCAGATCGGTTCTCAGCTACACATTAACTTTAAAGATATAAGCATAGAAAATATTTGCAAGGGATTATATATAAAAATATTAACAATATTTATTTTTGGATATTGGGATCATGGACTTCTTTTACTTTTAAGATTTCTGTATGGTCATTTTTTTAAAGCCCTAACCCTGCATCAGGGATAATAGTAAATACCTTCCAGTTTGAAAGTAGAATAGCGTGAAGAGACATTCTAACCTGTATTTCCAGTCAATAAGGTAAAAGAACAGTTCTGTATCTTTGGATTGTGGTAAAGGGAAAAACATTTTTAAAACTAGTTCTGGTATGATAATGGATGTATTTATACTTCAAACTTCTATTTCTATCCAGTACTTAAAGGATTCTCTAAATATAATGGTGATTTTTGTCACAGAAATGCCAGCAATTGTCATAGCATGGGAAATCAATATCAAACTCCCTAATTATTGCACTAAGAAACTCATTCATTGTAATGAATTCTCTGCTGTTACTGAAGAACTAGAAATTTAATAAGAGTATCTATTCATAGTCAGTTATTGACCCCAAACTGCCAAGTCATTTAGGACAAGAATATAGGCCAAATAAAGAAGTTACAAGTACAAATAGCCACCCTGTCCTTCATTTAAGCCCATAAAAAGATTTTTTAGTATATAAAACATGGAAAAGACATTATGAAATGAATGAAAACACTCTGCCAGGGTGAAGAATTTAAAAAGGTGTATGACTAAATCAGGCCTTAGCTTCATTCCTTACTGAGTAAAGCATCAGGGAGGTATATAATTTTATTTTATTTTTCTGAGAGAGAGAGGGTACAAGTGAGTGAGGGACAGAGAGAGAGAGAGAGAGAGAGAGAGAGAATCTCAGGATAGAGAGAGAGGGAGGGAGGGAGGGAGGGAGGGAGGGAGGGAGGGAGAAAGAGAGGAGCGGGGCTCATGCTCACCCAAAGTGGGGCTCGAGCTCACCCAATGTGGGACTCAAACTCACAAATCATCATGACTAGAGCTGAAGTTGATGTTTAATGACTGAGCCACCCAGGGAGGTGTATAATTTTAAGTCATATTTTGGCAGATACAAAATTGAACAACTACATTAGGAAAATTTCCAGAACTGAATGATATATTTCTGAGGGTTTTTGAGATATTTAAAAAATATCTTTAAGGAGAGAAATAATCCCTTAATTACTCTGAAATCTTAGCTTTTATCTAGGCAGAACTGTTAAATGACTGAATAAATAAATTGGGAATTTATTGATTAAATATCTAATCTGCTGAATAGGCATTACAGTGGAATAGCGATATTACCAATAGTATTAAGGTGTTCTTTCATCAACCTACTCTAATTAAGTTTCCATTCTTTCTATCCCACCAACACTACTTTTGCCATGATCACCAATGGTCTCCAGCTTGCCAGATCCAGTGGTCCTTATTATACTCTGTTTTACAGTTTTTGGTAGACTAGATTGCTCTTTCTTTCCTGAAATTATTTTCTTTGCTTCTATGACAAAACATTATCATGTTCACTCTCAGGCTCCTTTATTGGCCTCTCCTCTTCCAATTAATCTGTAAATGTTAATGGGCTTGGAAACCAACACTTTTCCCTTTTTTCTTTATTCTCTTCTCACACCCCCTTGATCTCAATTACATACTGATTTCTCACTTATATATCCTCACAGTGCTGATCTCTTCCCTGTATCCTAAACTCAGCTATCCAACTGTCTAGTGGACATCTCCAGCTAGATTTCTAGTAAGCATTTCAAAATTAACATGCCCCAAAGAGAAATTTTGATTTTGGATTCTTCCTCCAATCAAAACTGCCCTTACTGCCAATAAATGATCTCACCTTCCACTCCCTGTCTTGGGCCAAAGATATAGGCCTCATATTTGATTCCTTTCCTTCCTTCATGGTCTCACAACCCACCCAGCCTCAACTCATGCTTGAATTGAAAATGTGTACAAAGTCCTTTCTTGTTTCTCTGCCTCCAAACTATCACTTTTGTTTAAGCCACCACATTTCTCAATTACTTAAGCAGTTGTCTCCTAACTGGTACCTTTGTTTCCACTCTTTACATCTACTTTTATCTCCAATCTATTTTCCATAAGGAATGACATTTTTTGGTATGAATTAGATATTGTTGCTCTGCTTAAAACTTTCCATGATCTTCTACTTCACTTACAATAAGGTAAATATTCACACCAAAGCTCACAAGGTCATATATGATGTTGTTTCTGCCTACCTTCCCAGCCTCAGCTTCTATAATTATCTTCTTACCATGCTCAATAGACCCACTGAGTACCTCTCTACTCATCATATTTGCCAAACCTAATTCCAGCATGAAATCTCTTCACTTGCTACCATCTCTGTATATAACAGGCTCCCCCATTTCCCTTTTCAGGATAGGCCTCTATCAATAATTAGAGTTAGCTCAGATGTTACATTCTTAAAGATGCTCCATGACCAGAATAGAAGCCCCATGAAAGCCAGAATTCTAACAAGTTCATCTTCTATTTCCATTAAACTGGTAAATTTTATCACATTTATTTACAAGAAAGCTTCATACAAAGGAGAATAGAAAAAAAAAAACTTTAAACATTCATTCATTCATTCATTCATTCATTCAACATTTATCTATTGCCAGGCACTGTGCTAGGCACTGAGTATATGGTGGTGAACAAAAGAGACTTGGTGATCACAGTTCTCATAATGCATTGAAACAGATATAGAAAGATACAGATATAAAACAAATAGACACACAAATATAATTACCAAGTGTGCCCATTATTACAAAGGAAAATAACAGGGTCTATGAAAGACAGAATAACTCTGGATGAGTTGGGGATGGAATAATTTCAACTGAGTCCACAAATTCTTCTATCACAAAATGACATTTCAGGTTAGATCTGAGAAATAAGTAGGAGTCCAGTGAATAGGTAGACATGCAGATTGGGATTCTAATAAAGTAACTATGAGAACTACAAAATCTTATGATGAAATTTCACATTAAAAGCTATCTAAAAGGGTAGTCATCATGCATATAATTCATAACCTATGTATTCTGCCATAGAATCTGCCATATTTAATTGCACTCATGGAAGGACTTCTTGAACCATAATCTGGTCCAGTTGCAGACTTTCCTATTCTGGTCCCTACTCAAACTGGTAAGTTTTGTTTGTTTGCTTGCTTTTGTTTTTGCGATTATAGTAGAGAGGTCTGAGTAGTATTCACAGTGTGAAATATGCTACTTCCAGAACCCAGAGTGCTTGCCACACATTGAGCTTCCTCCTCTGTGGCATAAGATGCACTGTGCCACAATTTGATTTTACTTTTTGAAGGGAGGCCCTACTGTGCCCCTAATAGTTGCCCTAAAAATTTGACAGATGTGGCAAGCCATAAATATTTGCAGTATTTACCTCCTATTCTTTGGAGAGCTATAAAATAAGAAAAAAAAGTACTGAGAAAAAATAATAACTTTAAACTCTATTTAGACATATGGAAAATTTTCTGTTAGCATAGTAATTGTATTGTCAGTATAAAATGGTATTTACACCGATTACAACTGTAAAATATGATATATGAAGACAAACACTAGATGGTAAAACATGACAAATAGATTATTGAGAGAGGATAATTGTTCATTTTCCCCTAATATTTTAAAAAACGTCTCCTAAAACCAAAGAAGAAAGTACCTTCTTGTATGTCTGGCAAAAAAAGCAGCAAGGACTTCACACACAGTTTCATGAATTATATTCTTGCTAGGTTAGTTCATTTACAAAAAAATCTTTTTCTTTACCGTTTCACAATACTTGTGCTTCCTCTGTTAATTTGCAGTAGTACAGTAACACTTTACTTGTCCTATGACTATTGCCCTAAGAAGCTATTGGATTCTTTTGTGAAAATAGTTACATGTCCTTTTTGGGAATTGGTTAAGATTTTGAGGGGTGGGGAGACAAAGAGTCCTTCATTTCCTATCCATCTGGTTTTTTGAAAATATCCTAAATGTCTATAAAATGCCTCCATCAAAGTGTCAAAGTCACTTCATCATCACTGATTTGCTGGAGTTTTCTTTTTGTACCTGACACCAATGGTCTAATGAATCAGCTACACTTTATATCTCCAGGTGCTAAAGATACTGTTGTTGTTGTTTTTTTAATTGACACTGTACATTTGCCCTGAAAGCATCCTTTCAGAAAGTCTGGAACCATATGGCCAGGCTGGGGCACAGGTTCAAGGAATTAACTCTTGCAGATAACCCATAAATGACCCAAATGGCGTTCATCAATGAAATGAGCCCTTTAGTCAGGTTGTTAGGAACCTAGCTCACCACCTGTGATGATATGATGATGATATTACAAGAATTATAGAATTGCACAGCATGTGCTGAATAATGACCTGGAACCTCCTGGCTGTGAGACATATGGAATTTACCTTCATACTTACAAGCTCAAAACTTGATCCAATGAATTTCATAAACAGTAAGAAATTTTAAATTCCCAGATTATCCCAGAATCATCTCCTCTCCTTGACTAAATGCATTATCAGCTGTAGACCTCAGGGAAATGGAAAGGGGAGATGGAAGTGTTGGCCTAAAGCTTGCAGGTCTCAGTTGAGACTGCTTGCTGTTGATTCTGCTCTGATCTTAGTGACCTGTTTCCCACCTCATCTTACTTCCCTACGTGTGAAGAGAAAGGGATAAGTTTCAAAAATGGTGAGCATCTCTTATGTTACAGTGACTATTAACCATGTATTTTATATGATGTTATTTCATTTTCATCATATACCTTCTGTATGGCTTCATAACATCCATAATAGTGGCGGAAATGTAACATTTATAGAGGTACAGTTTTCTCAGTAAGTGCAGAGCTGGACTATGAACCCAGAACTCTGACTCTAAAACTGCTCATTTGACATGCTATGTCTTTTTTCACAGCCAGTATCCAGTAATATAACCTTCTGTCCATTTTCTCTGTGCCCCAATGACTTAATGCCTGCCATGTTCTCCAGTTCCTATTAGATACTAGATTTCTTACTTTGTACCCAGTTCTTGGATGTTCTTACCTTAGGGATCTCCCTATTACTACTCAGAAATGGCTGATATCGTGCACCTTGGATCATTATCAATCATTTGCTTCATTTGTCTTAGACAGATAGCTGAGATCTGTGTTTAGCCTATGTGATGGTTAATTTTATGTGTTAACCTTGCTGGACTATGGTACCTAGTCATTTAATCAAACATTAATCTAGGAGCTACTGTAAAAGTATTTTGCAGATATAGTTAGCATCCACAATCAGTTGACTTTAAAAGAGATTGCCCTTGAGAATGCTGTCGGGCCTCATCCAATCAATTAAAGGCCTTAAAAGCAAAAACTGAGGTTTTTAGAAGTTCTGCCTCAGGACTGCAGTTTCAATACCTCACATCAACAACAGAAAGGATAAAAACAACATGGTCATTTCAATGCAGAAAAAGTATTTGCAAAGTGAAACATCTATTCATGAGAAAAAACCTCAACAAAATGAGTTTACAGGGAACATATCTCCATATAATTAAGGCCATATATGAAAACCCCACAGCTAACATTGTACTCAGTGGGAACAAACAGAGAGCTTTTACTCTAAGGTCTGGAACAAGACAAAGATGTCCATGCTCACTACTGTTATTCTACACAGTATTAGAAGCCCTAGCCACAGCAATCAGACAACAAAAAGAAATAAAAGGCATCAAAACTGGCAAGGAAGAAGTAAAACCTTCACTATTTGCAGGTAACATGCATGACACTATATACAGAAGAACCTAAAGATTCCACCAAAAAAACTCTAGAAGTGAGAAATGAATTCAGTAAGGTTGCAGGATACAAAAATCAATATACAAGAATCTGTTGTATTTTTATACACTAATAATAAAGCAGTGGAAAAAGAAATTAAGATAACAATCCCATTTATAATTGCACCAAAAATAATAAAATACCTAGGAATAAATCTAACCAAGGACGAGAAAGACTTATACTCTAAAAACTATAAAACACTGATGAAATAAATTGAAGATGACACAAAGAAATGGAAAAACATTCCATGTCCATGGATTAAAAGAACAAATATTGGATGTGGAAGGGAAGAGGGTGGCGTAGGAGGACGCTGGGCTCACCGTGTCCTGCTGATCACTTAGATTCCACCTATACCTGCCTAAATAACCTAGAAAACTGCCAGAAGACTAGAAGAATGGATTCTCTGGAGCCAAGCGCAGACGAGAGGCCCACAGAAGAGGGTAGGAAGGGCGGAGGTGGTGCGTGCTACACGGACTGGCGGGAGAGAGCCGGGGTGGAGGGGCAGTCCGCTGGCCAAGCAGAGCCCCCCAAGTCTGGCTTACGTGGAGGGGCCAGACCGAGTGTGTTCTGACAGCAAGCGGGACTCAACATCTGGAAGGTTACAAGCTAACAGCTCTGCTTGGAGTGCGGGAGGGCTGGAGGACAACAGGAGGGAGAGTTGTTGAGCCCCAGACAACAGAGCGCAGCTTGGCGGGGAACAAAGGCACACACCAGCGCCATCTCCCTCGCCCATCCCCCAGCCAAAATCCCAAAGGGAACCAGTTCCTGCCAGGGAACTTGCTTGCACGCGCAAACACCCAATGCTGTGCTTCTGCGGATCCATCCTTCCGGTGGGTCTGACACCCTCCTGGTGCCACAGGGCCCCTCCCGAAGAGGATCTCCGAAGGAAAAGTGAGCTGAGCCTGCCCCTCCCGCCCGCGTGCACCTTGCCGATCCACCACAGCTAATACGCCAGATCCCCAGCACCACAAGACTGGCAGTGTGCAAGTAGCCCAGACGAGCGGCGCCACCCCACAGTGAATCCCGCCCCTAGGAGAGGGAAAGAGAAGGCACACACCAGTCTGACTGTGGCCCCAGCAGTGGGCTGGGGGCAGACATCAGGTCTGACTGCACCCCCGCCCACCAACGCAAGTTATTCAAGACAGAACAGGGGAAGTGACCTGCAGTTCCACACCACTCCAGGGACTATACAAAATGATGAAACAGAAGAATTCCCCTCAAAAGAAAAAAAAAAAAACGTCCAGGAAATAATGACAGCTAATGAACTGATCAAAAACGATTTAAACAATATAACAGAAAGTGAATTTAGAATAATAGTCATAAAATTAATCGCTGGGCTTGAAAACAGTATAAAGGACAGCAGAGAATCTCTTGCTACAGAGATCAAGGGACTAAGGAACAGCCAGGAGGAGCTAAAAAATGCTATTAATGAGCTGCAAAATAAAATGGAGACAACCACGGCTCGGATTGAAGAGGAAGAGGAAAGAATAGGTGAACTAGAAGATAAAATATGGAAAAAGAAGAAGCTGAGAAAAAGAGAGATAAAAAAATCCAGGAGTATGAGGGGAAAATTAGAGAACTAAGTGATGCACTAAAGAGAAATAATCTACGCATAATTGGTATTCCAGAGGAGGAAGAGAGAGGGAAAGGTGCTGAAGGTGTACTTGAAGAAATAATAGCTGAGAACTTCGCTGATCTGGGGAAAGAAAAAGGCATTGAAATCCAAGAGGCACAGAGAACTCCCTTCAGATGTCACTTGAATCGATCTTCTGCACGACATATAGTGAAACCGGCAAAATACAAGGATAAAGAGAAAATTCTGAATGCAACTAGAGATAAACATGCTCTAACATATAAATGGAGACCTATAAGATTCGTGACCGATCTCTCTACTGAAACTTGGCAGGCCAGAAACGAATGGCAGGAGATCTCCAATGTGTTGAACAGAAAATATGCAGCCGAGAATCCTTTATCCAGCAAGTCTGTCATTTAGAATAGAAGGAGAGATAGAGGTCTTCCCAAACAAACGAAAACTGAAGGAATTTGTCACCACTAAACCAGCCCTACAAGAGATCCAAGGGGGATCCTGTGAGACAAAGTACCAGAGACATCGCTACAAGCATGAAACCTACAGACATCACAATGACTCTAAACCCGTACCTTTCTATAATAACACTGAATGTAAATGGATGTAAATGTAATTACACTGAATGTAAATGGATTAAAAGCGCCAACCAAAAGACTTAGGGTATCAGAATGGGTAAAAAAACAAGACCCATCTATTTGCTGTCTACAAGAGACTCATTTTAGACCTGAGGACACCTTCAGATTGAGAGTGAGGGGAGGGAGAACTATTTATCATGCCACTGGAAGTCAAAAGAAAGCTGGAGTAGCCATACTTATATCAGACAAACTAGACTTTAAAGGCTGTAACAAGAGATGAAGAAGGGCATTATATAATAATCACAGGGCCTATCCATCAGGAAGAGCTAACAATTATAAATGTCTATGTGCCAAATAAGGGAGCCCCCAAATATATAAAACAATTACTCATAAACATAAGCAACCTTATTGATAAGAATGTGGTAATTGCAGGGGACTTTCACACTCCACTTACAGAAATGGATAGATCATCTAGACACACGGTCAATAAAGAAACAAGGGCCCTGAATGATACATTGGATCAGATGGACTTGACAGATATATTTAGAACTCTGCATCCCAAAGCAACAGAATATACTTTCTTCTCGAGTGCACATGGAACATTCTACAAGATAGATCACCTACTGCGTCACAAAACAGCCCTTCATAAGTATACAAGAATTGAAATTATACCATGCATACTTTCAGACCACAACGCTATGAAGCTTGAAATCCACCACAGGAAAAAGTCTGGAAAACCTCCAAAAGCATGGAGGTTAAAGAACACCCTACTAAAGAATGACTGGGTCAACCAGGCAATTAGAGAAGAAATTAAAAAATATATGGAAACAAATGAAAATGAAAATACAACAATCCAAATGCTTTGGGATGCAGCGAAGGCAGTCCTGAGAGGAAAATACATTGCAATCCAGGCCTATCTCAAGAAACAAGAAAAATCCCAAATACAAAATCTAACAGCACACCTAAAGGAAATAGAAGCAGAACAGCAAAGACAGCCTAAACCCAGCAGAAGAAGAGAAATAATAAAGATCAGAGCAGAAATAAACAATATAGAATCTAAAAAAAACTGTAGAGCAGATCAACGAAACCAAGAGTTGGTTTTTTGAAAAACTAAACAAAATTGACAAACCTCTAGCCAGGCTTCTCAAAAAGAAAAGGGAGATGACCCAAATAGATAAAATCATGAATGAAAATGGAATTATGACAACCAATCCCTCAGAGATACAAGCAATTATCAGGGACTACTATGAAAAATTATATGCCAACAAATTGGACAACCTGGAAGAAATGGACAAATTCCTAAACACCCACACTCTTCCAAAACTCAATCAGGAGGAAATAGAAAGCTTGAACAGACCCATAACCAGCGAAGAAATTGAATCAGTCATCAAAAATCTCCCAACAAATAAGAGTCCAGGACCAGATGGCTTCCCAGGGGAGTTCTACCAGACGTTTAAAGCAGAGATAATACCTATCCTTCTCAAGCTATTCCAAAAAATAGAAAGGGAAGGAAAACTTCCAGACTCATTCTATGAAGCCAGTATTACTTTGATTCCTAAACCAGGCAGAGTCCCAGTAAAAAAAGAGAACTACAGGCCAATATCCCTGATGAATATGGATGCAAAAATTCTCAATAAGATACTAGCAAATCGAATTCACCAGCATATAAAAAGAATTATTCACCATGATCAAGTGGGATTCATTCCTGGGATGCAGGGCTGGTTCAACATTCACAAATCAATCAACGTGATACATCACATTAATAAAAGAAAAAATAAGAACCATATGATCCTGTCAATCGATGCAGAAAAGGCCTTTGACAAAATTCAGCACCCTTTCTTAATAAAAACCCTCAAGAGAGTCGCGATAGAAGGAACATACTTAAAGATCATAAAAGCCATTTATGAAAAGCCCACAGCTAACATCATCCTCAATGGAGAAAAACTGAGAGCTTTTTCCCTGAGATCAGGAACACGACAGGGATGCCCACTCTCACCGCTGTTGTTTAACACAGTGTTGGAAGTTCTAGCATCAGCAATCAGACAACAAAAGGAAATCAAAGGCATCAAAATTGGCAAAGATGAAGTTAAGCTTTCACTTGTTGCAGATGACATCATATTATACATGGAAAACCTGAGAGGCTCCACCAAAAGTCTGCTAGAACTGATACAGGAATTTAGCAAAGTTGCAGGATACAAAATCAATGTACAGAAATCAGTTGCATTCTTATACACTAATAATGAAGCAACAGAAAGACAAATAAAGAAACTGATCCCATTCACAATTGCACCAAGAAGCATAAAATACCTAGGGATAAATCTAACCAAAGATGTAAAAAATCTGTATGCTGAAAACTATAGAAAGCTTATGAAGGTAATTGAAGAAGATACAAAGAAATGGAAAAACATTCCATGCTCATGGATGGAAGAATAAATATTGTTAAAATGTCAATACTACCCAAAGCTATCTACACATTCAATGCAATCCCAATCAAAATTGCACCAGCATTCTTCTCGAAACTAGAACAAGCAATCCTAAAATTCATATGGAACCACAAAAGGCCCCGAATAGCCAAAGTAATTTTGAAGAAGAAGACCAAACAAAGCAGGAGGCATCACAATCCCAGACTTTAGCCTCTACTACAAAGCTGTAATCATCAAGACAGCATGGTATTGGCACAAAAACAGACACATAGACCAATGGAATAGAATAGACACCCCAGAACTAGACCCACAAACGTATGGCCAACTAATCTTTGACAAAGCAGGAAAGAACATCCAACGGAAAAAAGACAGTTTCTTTAACAAATGGTGCTGGGAGAATTGGACAGCAACATGCAGAAGATTGAGACTAGACCACTTTCTCATACCATTCACAAAAATAAACTCAAAATGGATAAAGGACCTGAATGTGAGACAGGAAACCATCAAAACCCTAGAGAAGAAAGCAGGAAAAGACCTCTCTGACCTCAGCCGCAGCAATTTCTTACTTGACACATCCCCAAAGGCAAGGGAATTAAAAGCAAAAATGAACTACTGGGACCTTATGAAGATAAAAAGCTTCTGCACAGCAAAGGAAACAACCAACAAAACTAAAAGGCAACCAATGGAATGGGAAAAGATATTTGCAAATGACATATCGGACAAAGGGCTAGTATCCAAAATCTATAAAGAGCTCACCAAACTCCACACCCGAAAAACAAATAATCCAGTGAAGAAATGGGCAGAAAACATGAATAGACACTTCTCTAAAGAAGACATCCAGATGGCCAACAGGCACATGAAAAGATGCTCAACGTCGCTCCTCATCAGGGAAATACAAATCAAAACCACACTCAGATATCACCTCACACCAGTCAGAGTGACCAAAATGAACAAATCAGGAGACTATAGATGCTGGTGAGGATGTGGAGAAACGGGAACCCTCTTGCACTGTTGGTGGGAATGCAAATTGGTGCAGCCACTCTGGAAAACAGTGTGGAGGTTCCTCAAAAAATTAAAAATAGACCTACCCTATGACCCAGCAATAGCACTGCTAGGAATTTACCCAAGGGATACAGGAGTACTGATGCATAGGGGCACTTGTACCCCAATGTTTATAGCAGCACTCTCAACAATAGCCAAATTATGGAAAGAGCCTAAATGTCCATCAACTGATGAATGGATAAAGAAATTGTGGTTTATATACACAATGGAGTACTACGTGGCAATGAGAAAGTGTGAAATATGGCCCTTTGTAGCAACGTGGATGGAACTGGAGAGTGTGATGCTAAGTGAAATAAGCCATAAAGAGAAAGACAGATACCATATGTTTTCACTCTTAGGTGTATCCTGAGAAACTTAACAGAAACCCATGGGGGAAGGGAAGGAAAAAAAAAAAGAGGTTAGAGTGGGAGAGAGCCAAAGCATATGAGACTTTAAAAACTGAGAACAAACTGAGGTTTGATGGGGGGTGGGAGGGTGGGTGATGGATATTGAGGAGGGCACTTTTTGGGATGAGCACTGGGTGTTGTATGGAAACAAATTTGACAATAAATTTCATATATTGAGAAAAAAAGAACAAATATTATTAAAATACCTATACTACCTATGTTTAATGCAATTAATATCAAAATACCAACAGTATCTTTCACAGAACTAGAACAAATAATCCTAAAATTTTTATGGAACTACAAAAGAGCCCAAATAGCCAAAGCAATCTTGAAAAAGAAGAACAAAATTGGAGGTATCACAATTTCAGATTTCAAGATAGACTACAAAGCTGTAGTAAACAAAACAGTACGGTACTGGAACAAAAATAGACATATATCAGTGGAATAAAATAGAGAACCCAGAAATAAACCCAGAAATAGATGGTCAACTAATCTTTGACAAGGGAAGAAAGAATATTCAATGGGAAAAACAGTCTCTGCAAAAAATGGTGGTGGGAAAACTAGATGGCTACATGCAAAAGAATGAAACTAGGCCACTTTATTTATTTATTTATTTTGAACGAGAGAGAGAGAGAGAGAGAGAGAGACAGAGAGATAGTAGGGGAGGGGAAGAGAGAGAGAATCCCAAGCAGGTTCTACACTGTCAGTACAGAGCCCAATATGGGGCTTGATCCCAAGAATTGTGTGATCATGACTTGAGCTGAAATCAAGAGTCAGAGGCTTAACCAAATGAGCCATCCAGGACTCCCAGCCTAGACCACTTTTTTATATCATACACAAAAATAAACTCAAAATGGATTAAGGACCTGTGAGACTTGAAACCATCAAAATCCTAGAAGAGAACACAGGCAGTAACTTCTCTGACATCAACCATAGCAACATTTTTTCTAGATATGTCTCCTGAATGCAAGGGAAACAAAAGCAAAAATAAACTATTGGGACTTCATCAAAATAAAAAGCTTCTGCCCAGTGGAGGAATCAATCAACAAAACTAAAAGGCAACCTTCAGAGTATGAGAAGATATTTACAAATCATGTATCTGATGAAGAATTAGTAGCCAAAATACATAAAGAAGTTATAAAACTCACCACTCCCCAACATTGGGGAAAAAATCCAATTAAAAAAAGGGCATGAACAGACATTTCTCTAAAGAAGGCATACAGATGGCCAATAGACACATGAAAAGATGTCCAACATCACAAATCATCAGAAAAGTGCAAATTAAAACCACAATGAAATATCACTTCACACTTGTCAGAATGGCTAAAAACAACAGGAGAAATTCCAACAACTTGCAAGGACGTGGAGGAAAAGGAACCTTCATGAACTGTTGGTGGGAATGCAAACTGGTACAGCCATGGTGGAAAAAAATTGTTCCTCAAAAGATTAAAAATAGAACTACCATTTAAACCTGTAACTCCAGTACTGGGTATTTACCCAAAGAATACGAAAACACTAACTCAAAAAGATATATGCAACACTATCTTTATTGCAGCATAATTTACAATAACCTAATTATGGAAGCAACCCAAGTGTCCATCAATAGATGAATGGATAAAGATGTTGTATATATACACAACAGAATATTACTCAGCCATAAAAAAATAATGAAATCTTGCCACCTGCAACAACATGGATGGATCTAGAGAGAATAATGATAAGTGAAATAAGGCAGAGAAAGATAATACCATATAATTTCTGTCATATGTGGAATTTAAGAAACAAAACAAAGACAAAAGAGACAAATCAAGAAAAAGAATCTTAACGATGGAGAACAAATTGATGGTTACCAGAGGGGAGTTGGGTGAGTGGATGGGTGAAAAAGATGAAAGGGATTAAGAGTACACTTATGATGAGCACTGAGTAGTGTATACAAAACGGTTGAATCACTATATTGTATGCCTGAAACTAATATTACACTGTATGTTAACAATATATTGGCATAAAAAAAAAGCACTGCAGTTTCAACTTCTGCCAAGTTTCTAGCCTACTGGTCCACCTTACAGATTTCAACCTCAGTACTACAACATCAACTCCTGCCTCAGTTTTGGCTTGTCCTGCATGTTTTGTACTCACCAGCCCCTATAAGCTCATGAGCCAATTCTTTAAAAATCAATCATTTATCACCTTTCTTTCTTTCTTTCTTTCTTTCTTTCTTTCTTTCTTTCTTTCTTTCTTTCTCTTTCTTTCTTTCTATCATCTATCTAATCTATCATCTATCTATCTATCTATCTATCTATCTATCTAAATTAGTTATGTTTGTCTATCATACTGGCTGATCCAGTATGGAAAATTTTATTATAACATCATCTCCAGGTGTCTTATTTATGACATTGATTTTGCTTCCATAATCAGAATTCCTGTCTTAACCCAATTAAGACAGTTTGGACATCCAGCCCTCTTTATTCCGATTAATCCTATGTAGACAAATAATGAAGCAACCGGCTCAGAATTAATATTACATAGTCCCAGGTTAGCCTATGCCTTTGTGTATATTACACTAATTATTGGATAAAATAGGTACACTAAAAATTTCAGAGAGAAGGAAGTAAAACAGACAAAAGTCAATGTGCTTAAATTCCAGATAGTTAATATACAGTGTAATATTAATTTCAGGTGTATAATATAGTGATTTAGCACTTTCTTACAATACCCAGTGCTAACCACAAGTACACTCCTTAATCTCCATCACCTATTTAACCCATTCTCCCACCGCTTCCCCCATGGTAACCATCAGTTTGTTCTCTATAGTTAAGAATGTGTTTCTTGGATTGCCTCTCTTTCTTTCTCCCCCATTTGCTTGTTTGTTTTGTTTTTTAAATTCCTCAAAGGCCTAAATGTAAGAACTGAAACCATAAAAATCCTAGTAACTTCTTTGACATCAGCTGTAGCAACTTCTCTCTAGATATGTCTCTTGAGGCAAGGAAAACATAAGCAAAAATAAACTATTGGGACTTCATCAAAATAAAAAGCTTCTGCACAGCAAAGGAAACAATAAAACTAAAAGTCAATATAAGGAATGGGGGAAGATATTTACAAATGACATAGTGGATAAAGGGTTAGTATCCAAAATATACAAAGAACTTATAAAACTCAACACCCCAAAATTAAATAATCCAATTAAAAATGGGCAGAAGACATGAAAAGACATTTTTTCAAAGAAGATATCCAGATGGCCAACAGACACTTGAAAAGATGTTTAGCATCACTAATAATTAGGGAAGTATATATCAAAACTACAATGAAATATCTCCTCACACCTGTCAGTATGGCTAAAATCAATAACACTAGAAAAAACAAGTGTAGCAGAGGATGTGGAGAAAAAGGAACACTCATGCACCATTGGTGGGAACGCAAACTGGTGCAGCCACTGTGGAAAATTGTATGGGGGTTCCTCAAAAGGTTAAAAATAGAAGTACCCTATGATCCAGCAGTTGCACTACTAGGGTATTTACCCAAAGAATACAAAAATACTAATTCAAAGGGATACATGTACCCTGACATTTATAGCAGCATTATCAACAATAACCAAATTATAGAAACAGCCTATTGACTGATGAATGGATAAAGAAGATGTGGTATATATGCACAATGGAATATTACTCAGCCACAAAACAAAGAATGAAATCTTGCCATTGGAAGGACATAGATGGAGGTAGAGGGTACTATCCTAAGTGAAATAAGTCAGAGAAAGACAAATACTATATGATTTCACTCATATGGAATTTAAGAAACAACAAATGAGCAAAGATTAAAAAAAACAGAGAGAGATAGACAAACCAAGAAACAGACTCTCAATTATAGAGAACAAACTGATGGTTCCCAGGGGGAAAGATGGAGGAGGGATGGTTAAATAGGTGATGGGGATTAAGGAATGCCCTTGTGATGAGCACTGAGTATTGGAAGTGTTGAATCACTATATTGTACACCTGAAACGAATATTACACTGAATGTTAGTTAAATAACTGGAATTTAAATAAAAGTTTTTTTTTAAAAGAAAAAAAAATCAATGTGCTGACTTAGTTAATAGACAATCTGTTGGTAACCCAATGTTTGAAACACTTTGGAAAAGTAAAAAGATGATAAAATCTATAAAATTTCATCATATCTATGTGGCAGAGATTTGTTTACGCACAATGAAAGCACTTAACAAATTTAAGAATTTTAATTGAAGCAATTACCCCTCCTTATTTATATTTTATGAAAATTCAAAAATAATTCATAATACATCATTCAATTAAAAAGGACTCTGGATTAACAGGAAAATATTGTCATGATGTAGAGGCGTTTACTGAGAATTATTCATTATGTTTTTAGCCTAGATAAACACCAAATCCTGGTATCTACTCCTTCTCTGTAGATTGATATGCCAACATGCCTTGTGGTTTGATTGATTCCTTCAATAATATATTAATATATCAAATGTTTATCGGGAAGTTTTATTGTAGGCATTGTGCTATACTCTAAGGACTACAACAAGAACAAGGACCCACCCTCTCCTCCATGGACCCAGCTAAATAAGATACATCCCAGCAATCAGACAGTGAGGTGAGTGTTAGAGGAAAGGATAGATGCTTTGGTAACACTTGGGAAGGCAACTAATCTGTAACTTAGGGATCAAAAAGGCCAAGGGCAAGTAAGATATAACTAGGAACCGATCAATGAGTAAGATCCCAGTGAAGGGGGTGGAGGAACGTTTGCCCTCGGAAGAAAGATGTTGACTGGTGAAGACCAAGGGATAAGAGAGTACCCCGTGTGCTCAAAAAATGATGGATCTATCTGGAGCATATAAAGTAAGGCGGGGGGGGGGGTGCGGTAGAGGTGGGCAGAATGGTAGTAAGAAGGGAAGCTGAAGACAGAATCAGGGACAAGGCTATAAATGTCACATAAAGGAGTTTGGACTCAAACCTGATGGTGAACTAGACTCTAGAGCCTTGTATCTCAGACTGAACCAGCAACATGAGCATGGAAGCTTATTCCATGCACAGCCCCACCCAACTTATCTAATCAGAATTAGCCTTGGTAGTAAGATCCTCACATAATTCATACACACATTAAACTTTGAGGACCACTGATCTAGAGCCACTGAATGACTTTGATCAGGACGTGCTGAAACATGAGCTAGCTTAGCTCTTGCTGTGGGTTCTGGTCGGCCCTGGAACTTTGTCTCCCAGGAACTTCCCAAGTGGCTTCTGGCTACCTTTCAGACCTCATCTGCTCTTCCCTTCCCTAATCTCATTCTGTTGTAGGTAGACCTGCTTCAGTAAGGTGCCTTCTTAAGGAATTGTCTTTGACTATAGGAAACATGTTTCAATTGCAGAGACTTTGCTCTGGCTCAAAATGCTTCCTCAAAAGCTCTGCTCCAGATATCTGCACTTGTTCACATGCCTCAGTCTAGCCTGTGCTCAAATATCACCTCCACAGAAAGACCCCAAAACCTCCCTATCCAAAATACTTACCCTCTCATTCACATTTACCTTAATTTTTATCGTAATATATGTCACTTCGTGACACTACATATTATGTCATATGTCATAAAGTTTCTTTTTAAATAAATAGTTGCTTGCTTGTTTTCTACTGGACTTTCCCACTACAATGTAAGTTCCATGAAGGCAGGGAGTTTTCTGTCATGTTTATTGCTGTACTTCTAGCACCTAGGTCCTCAGTGGATGTTTGCAGAATGAATAAATGCCTGAATAAATGAATTAGAGGGTTAGTTAAAGCAAAAAGAATCAAACACCAAATGCATGGAGGCCTGAAGTTACCTAGCACTGACTCCCCCAAACAAACATTCATTCTATGGTGCAAAAGAACTAAAACCCTCTAAGTTTAATGGTACAGTGGGAGTCAGAGCTCACAGAAGAAATTTTCTGACACTCAGAAGGTTTTGTAGAAATCCTGGTATGATGGCAAGTTTCCACATTCATTGGAAGATTTAGAGATCCTAGGGTCAAGAGTAACTGATAAATGTGCAAAAAAGCTTGCTATATTTTAAAGACAAGGATGAGGAGGGGTTGAGGGAGGGGGCATGGGCTAAATAGGTAAGAGGCATTAAGGAATCTACTTCTGAAATCATTGTTGCACTATATGCTAACTTGGATGTAAATTAAAAAAATAAAATAAAATAAAAAAATAAGTTAAAAAAAGAAAAAAATAAAGACAAGGATGAGGTGAGTATCTAAATTAAAAAAGAAAAATCAAAAAGGAGGACTCATCCACTGCTGATGACATAGGGGAAGCACAGAATTTATCTTCAAGAATCTGAAGAAAAAGAAGCCATTATCCATAAGAATCCAGGCTAACACATTGATCAGTCACTAAATACTCTGTAAATACCTATTGACTTACTGTTTTGCATCAGACTCTGTTGTAGGCATTGGAGATAAAGAAATACACTGAATTCATATAGTCCCTGACATCATGTTTCTTACAGTCTGGGGTGGAGTCGGGGGGACGTCACCACATAGGACTGAAATAGTTCTCTTTTTAATTGTTCTTTTTTCCCCTGCCTTTAACACACACATATCTACTTCATATGCTAAATTATTAGGATTATTATAGCTAAAATATGGCTCATTTTGTAAGATTGTATTGAGGTAAACTTGACATAAAATGAGATTCACAGATTTTAACTGTAGATTCTAATGGATATTGACATATGTATATACACATCTAACCACCACCACAGAACACTTACATTTCACATTTATTATTTTGATGGCTTCCTGATGAACTGGTCCTCCTATCCTTATTAAATGCCCTCTTTATCTCAGGTAACACTCCTTGTCTTAAAGTTTGTTTTGACAAGCTTGGTTAAAGGTATAACTTCTGCAAAATGACTAGCGTAGTCTCTCTCTCTCCATATTCATCTGACGTTTAAGTACTTAACTCAGGCCAACTGAATTGAACACAGCAGACCCAAACCCAGGAGGACAATGTTCTAGGAAACTCTTACCCTTACCATAAGTAAAGTTATGGATCTTTATGTGCCTTCTTCAATCCCTTTTTAAATTCTTCAATTTCACTTCCTGCCTTGTACATGTATGGCTTTAGGCTGCTTACTTCCCTTCTTGTATTCAGCTCCATATTTAACCTTGTATTTGATAGCTGAGATGTGTCTATGACTTTGTTTTTGTCCTTAAACATGACAGTTTGTACACTTTAGGCTCAACCGGCTTCTGGTTTCTCTAGGTAATTACTGTGCCAGATTCAGCCTTAGCTGTGATAGCAAGCTAGTGTTGATCTAAATGGACAACACAGCTTTATCAGGACCCCTCAGAGGAAGGACTGCTGCTAGAGACATTTAGCTCTCAGTTTTGGTAAAGAAGCATGAAGAAAATCTTTTCCTTGAGCTTTATTTAGTTATAGTCCAAATTTAAGTACCCATCCTGGTTTCCATCGTTGGCTTTGAGTGTTTTGCAAGCTTCACTTAGCAACCCATCTATAAATCAACCTTCAGTCTGGTCACTTTTGTTCCTGCCTACTCTTATCCAATTTGGTGTTGATTTTTAGTAAACTTGCAGAGGGTGATTTTATGTTTAAATTCTGAGGCTAATTTACTTTATTTCACAATAAACAGGTATTTGGGGATTCTACTTTGCCATCCATTCTGCTAAACACAAAGTTCAATAATTAGGAGAAAAGTTATACATGCAAACAAGTCATTGTAATGCACTTTGAAAAGTCCTTTATGATATAAACACCCAAATTTACTTATCCTGACAAACATCAAAGCTTTTCAGTGATGGAACTTGTACCTTCCCAAGCAGCCTAATGTAGCATGTAATATAAAAGGCCAATGACAAGGGTTCCCAGGGAATGTACAATGGTGGTCTAAGGAATATGTAATTCAAAAATTTCCACAAGACCCTTGAGCATTCTATAAAGGTGAGGTATGTCACTAATGGGCAGAATAAGCACATCTAAACTTGTTTGCATTATTTCTCTTTGGTTATCCAAAGCTACAAGATGGAAACTGTACATTTAAGGAATGTTTTGTGGTCTTGAGGCTGCTAATTTGAAATTGTTTACAGCTTCCTTACCCCGGGAGAATATGCTGATGCAAATGATTAAAATTCTTCCATTCTTCTGAATGTCTTTGTGAAATTATAAAATACACAGGGATGTTTCATGTACATTGGAACAACTGTTCTTAGGCAAAGTAAATTACTTTGAGCAGGTCAAATGTGAAGCCCAACTCTTTTCAGCAATATCAGAGAATAACTCTAAAGAAATACAATACCTACCTGTTCTCCCAAAGCCTGTAACTACACGTTATTATAGGCATGTGTGTCGTTATACAAGTTTTTGATTTTTGTTTTACTCTGAGATAGTAGTTGTGTCTTATGGATAATGCCACACCCTGAAGGAAGGGTTATCTCTTAGGGGAATAAACTGGGTGTGAAAAAGCATATTCTTAGAGGCAATAAGGAACACCTAATTATTACATTATGCCCCAAAAACTTGGAATAAATTATAACTCTAAAGACAAACATGACAAAACTGACATGAAAAAGTCATCCTACTCTATTTTATTTTATTTTAAAGTTTATTTATTTTGAGAGAGACAGTGCATAAGTGGGAAGGGGCAGAGAGAGAAAGAGAGAGAGAGAGAACGAGATAATCCCAAGCACTGACAGTGCAAAGCTTGACATATGGCTTGATCTCACAAACCATGAGATCATGACCTGAACCAAAATAGAGTCAGACACTTAAACAACTGAGCTACCCAAGCGCCCCATCATCACATATTTTAAACCATATCATTTTTAGTTGTTATTTAAAGGAAGAAAAATCACAATTTCTTCATTAAAATAGAAAAAAAAAAGATGACATCTCTTGGGGGAATTACTCAGCTCTTGGTGGTGTGTGTGTGTGTGTGTGTGTGTGTGTGTGTGTGTGCATGTGCGCGTGTGTGTGTGTGTGTGTTCATTCTTTAGCTCTGCAAGGGTGATTTGTTACAGCTGTGTTATGAATGTAACTGAGGTCTATATGAGGATTGGAAGGAGAAGAGACTGGTGAGATGGGCAAAAACCAGACCCCTATGATTAGATTTGCCAGCCTAATGAGTTTGGATCAGAGGTAAGAGCATTTATTGGCATGGCAAATTAAGTTTCAGATATTTTACAAGGTGGATTGTGTGAGAAATTGAAAATAGTAAGAAATATGTGCAATGTTCACATGAGAGAATCTGAGAGACTACGTTTACATAGAAGCACTGTTAAGAGAGTGGGAAAGGAAGAGGATGAAAAGCATATAGATAGAGAGTGGAGGTGGATTGAGTGAGTGTAAAGAGAGAACTGAGATGTAGAAACTCAGATGTAGGAACTTAGAAAGCATGGAAAAATAAGATAAAAACAGAGAGGGAAGCAAACCATAAGAGACTGTTAAATACAGAGAACAAACTGAGGGTTGATGGGGGTGAGGAAGTGGCGGGGGGGGAATGGGCAATGGGCATTAAGGAGGGCACTCATTGGGATGAGCACTGGATTTTATACGTAAGTGATGAATCACTGGATTCTACTCCTGAAGCCAAGACTACACTGTATGTTCACTAATTTGAGAATTAAAAAAAAAAAAAAGATATACTACAAAGCTGTAGTTATCTACAGCTGTAGTAATGGCACTGGCACAAAAATAGACACATAGAACAATGGAACAGGATAAAGACTGCATAAATAAACCCACATATATATGGTCAATTAATCTATGGCAAAGGAAAAATATACAATGGGAAAAAGACAGTTCATCAATAAATAGTGCTGGGAAAACTGGACAGCTACATGTAAGACAATGAAACTGGATTACTTTCTAACACCATACACAAAAATAAACTCAAAATGTATTAACAACTTAAACATGGGACATGAAACCATAAAAATCCAAGAAGAGAATACAGGCCATAATTTCTCCAACATCAGCCATAGCAACATTTTTGTAGATAGGTCTTCTAAGGCAAGAGAAACAAAAGCAAAAATATACTATTGGGGCTCCATCAAAATAAAAAGCTTCCAGACAGCACAGGAAAGCATCAAAAAACCAAAAAAGATAACCTACTGAATAGATAAAGGTATTTTCAAATGCTGTATCTGATAGAGGGTTAATATCCAAAATATATAAAGAACTCATATGACTCAATGCCAAAAAAAAAACCCTCAAAACAATCCAATCAAAAATGGGCAAGGACCTGAATAGACATTTTTCCAAAGAAGACATACAGATGGCCAATAGACACATGAAAAAATGCTCAACATCACTAATCATCAGGGAAATTCAAATTAAAACCATAATGAGATACCATGTCTTGCTTGTTAGAATGGCTAAAATCAAGAAGACAAGAAACAAGTTTTGGCAAGGATGTGGAAAAAAGGGAAAACTTGTGCGCTGTTGGTGGGAATGTAAATTGGTATAGCCAATGTAGAAAACATTATGAAGCTTCTTTAAAAAATTAAAAATAGAAATACCATGTGATCCAATAATTCCACTATTGGGTATTTACCCAGGGCAAAGGAAAACACTAACTTAAAAAGATATATGTACTTCTATGTTTATTGCAGCATTATTTATAATAGTCAAGACATGAAATTAATCTAAATGTCCATCAATAGACAAATGGATAAAGAAAATGTGGTATGTATATATATATATGTGTGTGTGTATACACACACACACATACACACACATACACACACAATAGAATATTACACAACCATAAAAAAGAATGAGATTGTGCCATTTGAGACAACATAGATCTAGAGGGTATTATGTATGTGAAATAAGTCAGATTGAGAAAGATAAACACCATATTATTCCACTCATAAATGGAATCTTAAAAAATGAATAAACAAAAAGCAGAATTAGACCTATAAATACAGAGAACAAACTGATGGTTGCCAGAGGGAAGGGGGTGAGTTGTTGGGCAAAATGGATAAAGGTACAGGACTCTGGTTATGGAATAAGTCACATGAATAAAAAGCATAAGGAATACAGTCAATGACATTGTAATAGTGATGTAATGGGATAGATAGTAGCTATACTTGTGGTGAGCATAGCATGATGTATAAACTTGTCAAATCACTACATTACACACCTGAAACTAGTATAACATTGTGTGTCAACTATTCAAATTTTTAAAAAAGTTAAAAATAAGAATAAAAAATAGTATCACATACCTTAATCTTAGTCCCCTTTGTTAGGTCAATTGGCTCATATACTTTCTTATGATATTTGGATGATTCTAAATGAATTCAGCTCTTCTAATTAGAAAATCAGTTTCACATTATGCAAACAACAGGAAAATGATAGTGTAGCTGAAGTAAATATCACTATTGCTAATCGTTTTTCTATCATGTCTTTTTGTCTAAGGCTACTAATGCATCTGTCTCTCAGCAATGGTTTCTTTTTGTTCTTCATTGAATAGCCTACTGTTGAATACTTCCCAGCCCTGCATAACTCTTGGGGAGGTGAAATTCATAGGTATTAATCTTCAGATACTTTCAAATATTCTAAATCATATTGCCAAAATATGTCTCACAAAATACAACAAAACAAAACAAAACAAACAAACAAAAGACACCCCCACAGGGGTGCCTGGGTGGCTCAGTTTGTTAAGCATCTGACTTTGGCTCAGGTCATCTCACAGTTCATGAGTTCGAGCCCTGCATCAGGCTCTGTGCTTAAAGCTCAGAGCCTGGAGCCTGCTTCAGATTTTGTCTCCCTCTCCCTCTGTCCCTCCTTCACTTGCACTCTCTCTCACTCTCTCTCAAAAATAAATAAACATTAAAAAAACCCACAGAATTATTTCCTAATCTCCTAATGTTCCAAAACTAACAAGAGTTTAAACTGGGAACTCATATTGAAGTGTCACCAGGGAGCACAGTATTTCATTCAATTATTGTAATGTTCTATTTTCACATGCATCATATTTTCAAGGGAAACAAAATAGAATGGATTGTTATAACGTTAATAAAAATGTTAGACTTTTATATATTTTAATTTTAAAAATATTGTGACACAGTCTCAAAATATCTTGCTCCAGAAGTGGTACCTTCCCAAGACTGCTATCTCCAATCCTATGCACTTCCAAGTCCCTTCCTTCTGATACCTCAATAGACAGGGGTCTGATCTAAGAGATCTTGGACATTTTCTCAGTATTTTCCCACTCTGGATGGGATTCATCTGTTTTCTCTCCTTCCCAATCTTCTCCTTACTCTCAGCCTTAGTATAGACTACGAAGACATTGCAATTTTTCAAATGTATATTTACATACTTACCTATCAATTGTATTTTATAGAATTCTCTCTTAGTTAAGCTGTGCCTGTAGGCCATGTGTAGTTTTATTTGTTCTTCTTGTTAATCTGTGTGTCTTTTGGAGAATTCAGGGAGAGATTCACATTAAGAGGACTGACATTATCTTATGTAGACCCAAAAGGTCTAAAGTATTCTTTTTACTATGAAATAGAGACCAAAAGATGTGATCATGCAATTTCACAAGGAACACTGCTTATTGATCTTTATGTTGAAAAAATAATGGGTATTTGGGCCCATCAAATCTGTATTAATATCCTTGGTATATTGCTTACTGTCTATGTAAGCTTAACCTTCATGTCTTCACCTTTTAAAAGCAAATAATTATCTCAAACAGTATTGTTAAAGCTAAATGATATAATAAATATAGTACACTTAAAAGTGCATGTCACTATAGGATATTTCCTTTCCATTTAGAGAGCATAGGCTTAATAATAAATGCACCTGCTAAGTGGAATCAAGAAAGGATAGCTATAATGGGTTAGGTAAAACGATTTTTAAAAGCACTATCAATTATCTGTCATTGCACATATCGACTGTTATTCATGAAGAGAGCCCTGTCACTTTAGCTACACTTGTAATGGAGGTCATTCTACTGATGTAACATATGGCTACTGGGTGGATTAAGATATTTATTAATTTTCTTTTGATAAAAGGAACAATCATGATGGCAGATTAGAATATTATGGGAAAACATGTTTGCTCTAGTGAATGGTCTCCTTGAAATTGCTTTTCAAATTTATTGTTGTTCTATTCTGAAAGTCTGACATGAAATATGCTATAAAATAAGAAATGATTTCTTAACCACCTTTATTCACAAGTACATAAACAATAAGATGATAGCAAGCATTGTGGAAATCATGTTTTGTCCTTTGGGATCCTTCATGAGTCAATGCTTTTCTAGCAGTATCAATTTTAAGAATTAACTTTTTTCACCCCTTATTGCACTAACGACATTAGCCCAAATCAAAAGGGAAGAAAATCATCCAACACTCCCTACAGCCCAATAAATTAAGTGGTTTACCTGTTTCCTTTGTGTTTTGGAAATAGGTATATTTTCAGAGCTTTAAATATAAGGATTGTGGCATAGAATCACTTTTGTAGTTTGCCTTTGCCAAACAGTTCATAATCATACTCTAATTAGAATGATGTAAACAGGGGCGCCTGGGTGGCGCAGTCGGTTAAGCGTCCGACTTCAGCCAGGTCACGATCTCGCGGTCCGTGAGTTCGAGCCCCGCGTCAGGCTCTGTGCTGACGGCTCAGAGCCTGGAGCCTGTTTCCGATTCTGTGTCTCCCTCTCTCTCTGCCCCTCCCCCGTTCATGCTCTGTCTCTCTCTGTCCCAAAAATAAAAAAAATAAAAAAAAAAAAAACGTTGAGAAAAAAAAAAAAAAAAAAAAAGAATGATGTAAACAATGTAAGTGTACATGCGCAAAGACTAAAAGAAAATAGTAAAATTGTTTAGGAAGATGTAATAGTGAGTGGTCTTTCCCCCTTTTTCAGGTATGCCTTAATGTTGTTAAATTTTGCTTTCTATAACTTGTACACTAACGGTTAACATATATTGAGTGTATCCTAGTGCTAGGCACTGTTAAAATGTTTTATATGCAGTATCTTATTGAATTCTTACATTTTTGAGAATGAAGAAAATTAGTCAAGAAGAGGCAATATAATTTGATTGGGGTAATGCTTCTGAGAGCAATTTTCCATAAACATGATACTTAAAAGAATTTATAATTATCATGTTAATAATTAAATCTTAATAAATTATATTAAACATTTCCCTATTATTGATATTTAGTTTGTTTCCTACTTTAAATTATGATGAGAGAAGTACCTGTTGTGTCAAGATCTGAGTATCATTTGGTAACTGGTTATGCATGTAACAGATAATATTTCATAGTTTAATCTGAGGATAGAACCTGTGTAGTAGTAATAATAAGGTATAGCATTTATGAGTATTTACTCTGTGTCAGCTACTGAAACACAATAATATAGGTACTATTATTCTTTTTGGTTATCTGAGGAGGGGTCTGAAGCTCAGAAAATTTAAGTAACTTGCCGAAGGTCTTTCAGCCAGTAAGTGCTGTAGCTAAGCTATGGACCATGCCAGAAAACAACCTCTTACCCACTACACTGCATTGTCTATTCTTTATATTGATAAGAAAAACAAAAACAAACAAACAAAAATGGGGCTTTTTCATACTTTATATGAATAGGGCGATTTAATTAATCCAGAAACTTGACTATGTAAATGATGCATTATAATGCTAACCTCATATACAATGTGAGACTCATATCTAATTTTAATTTTCTAGTGGAGTCATTGAAGAAAGTTTAAAAAAAGGTAAATTAATTTTGCCGATATATTTTATTTAAACCAATATATCCAAAATATTATTATTCCAACAAATGGTCAACAAAATTATCACAAATAATTTATGTTCATTTTTTGGTGCTGTTTTCAAAACCCAGTGTATAGTTTACCCAGTGTATAGTTTATACTTACAGTATCTTTCAATTCAAACCAACCCATTTCAATTGCTCCTTAGCCTTGTACAGCTGTTGTATGGGATGGAGTAGTTCCAGATGGTAGATACCCCCCTATCTCAATGCAGTCTATTATTCAATAATCAAAATTTTCAAGTCTTGTTATTTTTTTGTTACTCTTTGAATGTGTTGCTTCCTTAAGAAGATGATACAAAGCATGACACCATATTTGTATGACTATATTAGGGAACAAAGTTGGAGGAATATACCTTTTTAAGCATCTAGAATATTATTTTTATAATTTAAGAGACTCACTTTTATACCTTGTAATACAAATATTTATTTCAGGTACATTCCAACAACTGGCCATGAAGCTTTCACTTAATACCCCACTTGTGGTAAATGTATTATTTTATGAGACAGCCCATTTTTCTTGGACCAACTATACATCATGGATTGCATGTAGATAATTTCTCTTTCACTTTAACCACTGGGTTCTTATTTTGCTTTCCAGAGTTACCCCATATGAAATCAAATCTCTATACCATGTTAATTTTTGTGAACACATGGGGTGTGGTGAAAAGAACACTGACCTAGGAATTAAGAGACTTGAATTACTATTGCAGCTCTACCATTAGCTAGCTTTTTAAACCATAGTATCTGTGTTATTTCTCTTTTTCTGATATCTAACATTGTAGGATGGTGGTAGTAATCTAAATGACTACTGAACCCCTGTGCAGATCTCTTCTGTGTGGCTTTGGCACTGCCTCATATCCCAGGAAATGTTGGGGAGAGTCTTTCATGTGACTTGACAAGTGGTTGCTGTCCAATATTTCTGTTTCTAGGCGCACTGACAATCTTTCCGAGACCCCTTGCAGTTAATGAATCTGCAACTGGATTCTCATCAAGGAAATGTAGACGAACAAACGTGAGGCACCACTTCCAGTCCTGCGAGCCTCTAAATGTAACAGGCTCTTCTGTCTGTCCCTCTCTGGCTCTCTGTCTCTTTGTCTGCTTCTCTCTCTTTCTCACACACACACACACACACACACACACACACACACACACACACACACACGCATATGCCCTCCTTATCTCTTGACCAAATGGAGGGGACCCAATCAAGGGCATCAAGGCCCTAGAAGACAGAGAAACTAAAGGGAGAACATATTAGCCTGCGTACTTAAATGACCACAGAAGACAGAACTTTCTGACTGTGATGTAAGTGAAAAATAGATCTTTATTTCATTAAGTGTCTGAAATTTTAGGGTTGTTTGTTATAGCAGTTAGTCTAGTCTTTAGCTAAAAATAGTATATAAGGAGAACTGAAAAGGCTCCACTCTTTCCTTACCCTGAAGGTGAATATGGAGTTAAATAATTTATGTACCACTTACTCATTTTCAGAGAGCTCCTCAATTATAATTAAGAAATTGTCACAATCCCTCATGGGGAAAGATGTACTTTCCTTCTCATTTTAGGCTACAGAATTTTGAGTGATGAAAAATGAATTGCAGCATACTCAAAAGCAATAACTATTCCACCAGGGTACAGAATTCATTTGTTAGAAATCAAAAGCTAGAACTACCATGTTTTATTTGTATAATGCCCAGATTCATTAGCAATGCATGAACGGCAGTTTTTTCTGCTTCATATATATTTTTTAAATTTACTAAGGTGCGCTTTTTGATTAATGCCACTTTTTTTTGACCATTGTGCCACATTTCTAGATGAAGTACATGACTAGAAAATAGCACAGGCATATTAAAAGTGCCAAACTGCATAGTATTTTTAACTTTAAAGTTCTCACACACTTCCATTTCCAAAATAAAATTAGAATGATAATTTTACATCTAGGAAATGCAATGTCTTCTAATTACATTTTTCTGTCACTAATACATATTGTAGATTAAAAACTTCATATTGATTGATTATAAGCAAATGAAAAGGGTATCCAATGATAATGAAAAAAATATATTCTTCAATCTCTGGTGTCTTCCTGGAAGAGTGGAGTCTGGTAACTGAAAGTTCAGGGCAGCAGCCAAACTAACTTTTCCTGGATAAGAACAGGAAATGATGCAGAGCTGGGGAAAGACTTGGAAACAAGGGAAAAAAGTTCTGACCGGATACTGAGTAGAGAAAAGGTGAAGATGGAGAACTCCCTGGCTATTAGCAAAGCTAGAGGGTCTTCAAAAGAAAATTTGTGAGGTGCTAGTGAATATGTGAGAGAAAATTCTTCCTTTCCTATCCTTGGAAGCAATGACTATATTGCTGACTATTGTTTCTGCTAGTGATGGAAGAAGTTCTAAGTCCTGACTTCAGGAGTGTGTGAATAATAATATTTATTATTCATTAGCTGAGCAATAAATAATAAACCAGCTCTTATTTCTTAGCTCAGTAAATTACCCTGTGCTTATTTCCTAAAGACTCTGTCTTCGCCCAATACTCTTACTGAGGCTTGTACCTTCTGATAGACTGTGATCTCGCTCAGCCTTCCTTCACCCTCATAGACTCTTATTTCTTGACTTTTTATTTATTGGACAGTTTTATACAAAGAAAATTGAAAAAAGAAAAAAAAAAGAAAACAGTCCCACCATCTTCACATGGTAACTGTTTCATTTTTTCTGGCCCTGTTTACTTCTTATTCTCATAAACCAACATTTTACATGGCTGTGCCTATACTATACACACACTTTTGTGTTCTGCTTTTTAAAATTTAATATGCATCATACAAGTCTTTCTGTTTAAAAAAATTTAAAAAAATGTTGCTGTGACATCTTTATTTAAAAAAAAGCCACAATATTAACTGTTGCAGTATCTCAACAGATTGAAATAAAACTCAGGGTTTTTTCTTTCATTTTTTCTTTCTTTTTCTTTCTTTCTTTTTTGTAATATGAAATTTGTTGTCAAATTCATTTCCATACAATACCCAGTGCTCATCCCAACAGGTGCCCTCCTCAATGCCCATCACCCACTTTCTCCTTCCTCCCAACCCCCATCAACCCTCAGTTTATTCTCAGTTTTTAAGAGTCTCTTATGGTTTGGCTCCCTCTCTCTCTAACTTTTTTTCCCTCTTCCCCTCCCCCATGGTCTTCTGTTAAGTTTCTCAGGATCCACATAAGAGTGAAAACATATGGTATCTGTCTTTCTCTGTATAGCCCTGAATAGCTAAAGTAATATTGAAGAAGAAGACCAAAGTGGGAGGCCTCACAATCCCAAACTTTAGCCTCTACTACAAAGCTGTAATCATCAAGACAGCATGGTATTGGCCCAAAAACAGACACATAGACCAATGGAATAGAATAGACACTCCAGAATTGGACCCACAAAAGTATGGCCAACTAATCTTTGACAAAGCAGGAAAGAATATCCAATGGAATAAAGACAGTCTCTTTAACAAATGGTGCTGGGAGAACTGGACAGCAACATGCAGAAGAATGAAACTAGACCACTTTCTTACACCATTCACAAAAATAATCTTTATTTCTTTTTAAAATAAAGACTGCAGTGTTTTTCTTACACTGGACCTAAAAAGTTCTCCCCAGTTTGTTATGTGAGAACCATACTTTGGTTACCTTCTTCTGTCTAGTTTGGAATCTGACTCATCTGATCTTTCTACAAAAAATCTTTGCTGGCTAGATATCTCCAGACGTTTGTTCTTAGTAGCCTCCTGCATATTCCTTCAGGTTTGATTTGACAGCTCATGCCCTAAACTTGGCCTCAGCCCAGGCTTAGATTAAACAAAAAGTAAAACTGTTAAAAATGGTTGGTCTAGATTATTTGGCATGGTTAGCTAGAAGTTCATAATTAACAAGTGAATTGTGGATATCTATTTAAATTGTTTTGAATTGTCTTTACTTCACAAAGAAGGCATTGTATCGAGTGTAGAAATATAAAATATAAAATTTCATTTGATCCCTATTAGACCTTAAGAAATAGATATTTTCATTTTTTAGAGAAGAAAACAGTGCCACAACTTTAATGTGCCCAAGAATACACTGTCAGAAAATGGCAGAGCCATAGAAACTCGAACCTATTTCTATGTTAAATTTTCATTATATGCTCTTGTATTGGTCATGAGTCCCTGTGGATTCCAGATGTATGAATATCCCTTTTACTTTTTATCTCCCATGGTATTGTACAGATATTGAAGAATGAAGGGAGAAATGAACTTGATACTGTTGGCTGGAGGAGGCTTAGAGCAGCCATTGAGATCTTGTAAGAGTGTTTTGCTATGAACGCTGCCAAGAAAAATGTTTCCAGTTACTCTATTTTGACATGCTAATCTCTTTTAAGGAGTGCTCTGAATATCTTGCTCATTGTTGAAACCAGGAGATGGGCACAAGAAAGTTGCAATAAAATATTTTCTCAGGGTGCCTGTGTGGCTTAGTCAGTTAAGTATCTACTTGATTTCAGCTTAAGTCATGATCTCAGTGTCATGAGATAGGGTTTCACGCTAGGCATGGAGACTGCTTGGGATTCTCTGTTGCTCTTTCTCTCTACCCTCCATCCTGTGTGCGTGTGCATACATACACACACTTTCTCTCTCTCTCAAAAGAAAATTAAAAAGTAACTAAAAAAATTTATTTTCTCTACTTTTGCATACATTTGAAGACTTACTCAGTCAGAGATTTAAAATAATTATCCTTTTAAGACTTGATATTCAGGCTGTGTGTATGTAATGCTTTTAATTATTTAAATTCCATTTGATATTCAGACACTGTGTAATTCTGACATGCTACTTTGTGCCAGGTATGGTGTTGATTCTTATTTATCTCTTATTTATCTTATCTTATTTATCTTTACCTTATTTATCTCTTATTTATCTTATCTCTCTTATTTATTTCTCAGAATATAACTTTTCTCCAGTGTCTGGACTTCAACTTCGGACAAGAAGGAGGGCAGAGGTGGGGTCATGTCCTCATTGGAAGAGAACAGAATGAAAATCAGCTAGTAGGCAGCAGTGACAAGGATAGTGCTGGTGTTTCTAATAGAAGTTTTTGTTCAGGGGGTATCTCCTAAACTCAGAGGATTTGGGAAGTCTGTCAAGATACTGAGCAAGTATCTAAACATTGAGAAACAAAACATCCAAGTTGTAATTATTGACATTGGGGTGTGATGTGGCAGTTTCTGAATACAGGAATGGGCAAGAGGCCAGTTGTTGAAATTGGAATACAAGACAGGAAAAGGACTAGCAGCAGAGAGTAAAAGAGGAAAAAAAAAAAAAAGAAAAACATAATAAGCAAAACACAAGAAAATACATATAAATAGTGAGATAAAGCACCAAATACAGTAGCCATGATAATAAATTTAAATAGATTATTATTCTGGGAATAACACTGTAAACACAAGAGTGAGGGCAGGAATGATAACATAAGCAACGTACTTACTTAACTCTCTAAAAATTAAAAACTTTTACAAATAAGCTCACATATTCAAAATTTTAATGCAAAGTCAAACTAGGAAGAAGAAAGATTTATAATGAATATGAAAAATATGGGCTATATTTTCTTAATATAAAAGAAGATATTATAACTTAATAAGGAAAGAATAAGCATAGCAGTTGAGAAAGTCAAAGGCATGTAGAGAAGAGGCAGTTCACTAAAAGGAGAGGTACCAATAAATAGGGGGGTATGTGTTTCTTCACTAGTGAGGCTGTCTGCTCTTTTTGTCTGTTTCCTTTCAGGGAGACACGGCTCTTTGGTTTTCCTGGAAATGGACACCTCTTCACACAAACTAGGGCAATCAACATTCTTTCCCAAGAAAAAGTCAAGGCTGAGTTGTTCAAACAGCAGCACCTTCAAGAAACTCTCCATCAGTTCATGCTTCCTATGTCTCCAGAATTACACAATTTCAACAAAGATCAGTTAGTCAACTGTAATTTCATTGTTGCAAGCAATCCAGTATTCTTTTTAAAAATTCTTTTGTTTGAGCTATCAGGGCCTATTTAAGAGCTTGGGATAAAATAAATCTAATGAAAAGTAAGGAAATAAATTAAAACACAAGAAGACACTACTTTTTCTATTAATGTCAAAATTAAATAACAGCCAGGGGGTGCTTGGGTGGCTCATCCAGTTAAGTGTTGGACTTCGCTCAGGTCATGATCTCACAGTTCGAATTCAAGCCCGGCATTTGGCTCTGTGATGACAGCTCAGAGCCTGGAGCCTGCTTCAGATTCTGTGTCTCCCTCTCTCTCTGCCCCTTCCCTTCTCACACTGTCTCTCAATCTCAAAAATAAACATTAAAATAAATTTTAAGTAACAGCCAGGAGTTATTAGAGTCAAGGAAACAAGAAAATGTGCCTTCTTAGAAACTTCTAGAAACTGCTACAATTTTTCTGGGGGTTAATTTTTAATGTTTTCTACCCATCTAATACTATTCCTATTGATTTATTGAAATGAAGTTTATAAATGACTTTATACTAGTATTATATGTAAGATTTATAAAATTGAAAAATTACAAATAAACTGAGTGCTTAACATTATAGAAGTAATTAAAAGATCATTATGTGGCTACATGATCAAAAACTTTGTAATTATTAAAACACGTGTTACAGAATAACATTTACCAACATGAGAAATTGCTTAGAAACATACAGTTAGGGAAAACAAAACAGATTCTAAGATATGTAATATGATCTCAATTTGGGATGAAAAAAACATAGATTTGCACCCAAAAAACTGCTAGAAGGAAATATGACAATATGTTAATTTTTTTTGTTTGTGCTTTAAACAATTTTTTTCCTAAACAGAACATGTTTCACTTTTAAAACCAGAAGAAAATTACATAACTCAAAATTAATAGGTATAAAGATACCCATATTTCATCTAATAAGCATGTATTTTGTGATCAGATCAGATTTAGAGTCTAAGTACTACTACTATCCTCACCCCTTAGTCTTAGTTTTCTCATCTGCAAATGGGGATCATAATGGTACCAACCTCCCAAGATGATGAAATGAGACAACGCACTAGCCACTGTGCCCAGCATCTAGTAAGTTCTCAAAAACAATTGTAGCTGATATTATTTATTAGAGTGGCTTTCTCATATTTAGATCACTAAAGCTCTTTGGTATGCTGAATATTTGGTCTTCATTTCTCAATTCCCTGGTTACAGTTTTTAGCTAATTTTAATGCAGTGTTTTGCAAATGTGTCAGTTCTATGATAATAAATCCTGTGATAGCATTTAGCACAAGTGCAAACAAAGGCTTCAGCTTTCCCCGTGGGTACATCACAGTAATGGTGGCATCAACAACAACATGCTTCTTGATTAGATCAATTACTTCAGGCAGACAAGATATTTATTTTGCATTTTTCAATTTTTATGCTCCCTGGTGACTTTCTGTTGTTAAATGCTTGCCTCTTACTGTTTTTTTTAATCCAGATCACTGAATGGTGTAATGAACTTTAAATTACATGTATGAGAGTAGTTTATCTGACACCAACTCACAACTGAAATCATGATCTATGAGATGAAAGAATGAGGTACTCAAAAGGGGGTGAGAGAACATTATAACTTCATATAACCTTTCAAAACCTTCTTTAATACTTAGAAGTATTATGCAGTTAGGAATTAGAAACTGAGAAGATCAAACAGTTTTTCGAGTTTATTAATCACTTGAATATTTCTTTTTAAATTTTTATTCAAGCCATTTTTTTTAACGTTTATTTATTTTTGAGACAGGGAGAGACAGAGCATGAATGGGGGAGGGTCAGAGAGAGAGGGAGACACAGAATCTGAAACAGGCTCCAGGCTCTGAGCTGTCATCACAGAGCCCAATGCAGGGCTTGAACTTGAACTATGAGATCATGACCTGAGCCGAAGTCGGACGCTTAACTGACTGAGCCACCCAGGCACCCTGACATTTGCTTTTTTTAAATTGTTCTCTTCCTCTCCTCCCTTTTTCCCTTCCCTTCTGCAAAAAGAGGAATGGGTCAAAGAACATGGAAGTATCTCACACAACTCAACAGCAAAAAATGCACCTCAGTATCAAAAAGGTCTAGAACCAGGAATTACAGAGAATGGATTCTAATGTCGGTAGGGGGAATCCAAAAGGGAGCAGTCTATCATAGTCTCTTTCTAGTCTTTGCAACAGGTAAAGAAATGTGGAGAGACAAAATTCTACCACTGTAATTAAAGCTGACATACAGACCCTAACCACTAAAGTCTGGAGCATAGGTTTTTAGCAAGTCATGCTGGCATGGACCCAGAGCTGCTTCTTTGCCACCCAGGGAGCTGTGCCCTTTCTAAAAAATCTGCATCATTATTTTGGAAGACCTCTCCTTTGGATGCTATTTCAGCTCTAGGGTTAGTGACTCCTTCTAATAAATGTTATTCTTATATTCTTTGGAGTTCATCTCTTGCACACCAATCCCTCATTATTCCAATCCCATTATACTTAATGATGCTTTTTTTAAATTAAATATTTCCTGTTTAAATTACTGGGTGGTTTCTGTCTTTTGATTGGACTCTGATATACCCCATTCCCAATTCTAATTGAAGTCAACCTAAAAGTCACATTTCTTACCTTCTAAAAAGCCCAATCGCCTTTTTGTCATTTTGGTTCCTTATATTGTTAAGTATACTAATATTATAAATTGTTAACTGCTATTGTTTTTTACCTTTTTGATGAGATCAGGATTTCTCATTGGCATTACTGACATTTTCAACTGGATAGTTCTTTATCATGAAGGGCTTTCCTGTGTATTGTAGCCTGTTTAACAGCATCCCTGGCTAGTGAGGGCACTACCTGACTATAGCACCTCCCCTCCCAAGTTGTAACAACCCCAAATGTTTTTAAACATTGCCAAGCTCCCCCTGGAGGCCAAAACCATTCCTGCTCAGCAAACATTGAATTAGATTGTCTCTTCTCTATTTTTTTAAAAAAAACATTTAGTCCTTTCATATTCATTCCAATATATTTGGAATATATTTTGGATTTTGAAATGAAAGCAGAAATGTATTTCATTTTTATCCTGCATATAAAAGCCATTGTCCCAACATAGATTATTGAACAATGCTTCTCTCTCCACTGATTTAAAATGCTGCCATTATCTTTGATTTCTTTACACATATTGGTTTATGCTTTAGAACTATTTTTTTATTCTGTTAATCTTTCATTTATTTCTACAATGTTTTCATTATTTTATTCTATGATACACTTTATCTGAGAAATTTGGGTCTATAATAACTCTTTTTAAGATTTACATATGTATACTTTTAAATGGTTTTGTGAAGGTGTTTAAATGTTTAGATTTTGAATGAGCTGCATTAAACATATTAATCACAATAACAAGCATTGACATTGTTTTAAAGTATAACTCTTCTTATACAGGAACATGTTAGTAGACATTTATTCATATCTTCCTTAATGTACCTCAGTGAATCTTTGTAGTTTTCTTTATAAAAATCCTGTATATTTCTTATTAAGTTTACTTCTACCTATTTTCTCCGTGATTAGGAATAAAATTATTTTTTTCAATATGTTTTCTAAGTATTTGTTTCTAGTGTAAATAAAAGTTCTAGAACTCATATATTTGTTGTGTATCTGACAACTTGATTGAATTCTTATAAACCTTATATATTTTCAGCTAATTTTCTTGAGTGAGCAAATGTATCTCAACGTAAAAACTTTATAAGAATATAAACTTTCCATGAAGCTATTATCTCTTCATGAAAAGTAAAACTGTTATAATTTTCTAAGAGCTTAATCTTCTTATCTCATTCAAATCTCAGAGAGAAGTATATTTTGGAAGAAGGTAATAGTTCTTCCTGGACATAGAATACAGTGCAGTACATTTTCTTCCCTTTTTTCTCTTCTTAATATCTCAGGGCCAATTCCAAGATAGATTTTTTTTGGAACACAGGGAGACCCTGTCACTTCACTTTGGCTTAGCAAACACTGTAAAACATATTTTATGCACCAGACTCGATCCTGGCTTGGGAAGAAAAGAAAATAAACTTAGTCCTTATCCTAAAGGAATTTATTGCCCAAGAGTGGAAAAGACACATGAGTAATTTCAAAATAATACAGTGCTTGATATGAAAGTGAAATGCCCAAGATGTGGTTGCTGAAAAATCTTAAATCAGGGTGTGTTAAGCCAGCCCAAGGGGAAGAATGGATGGATATCAGTGAAAGATTTTTCCAAATAAAACTGTGTTTAAGGATGATTTAGCCCAGTTGACTGTGTATGGGTAAGGATTGGATGGGAGTAGTTGAGATAGAAGGTACAGCATGAGCAAATTTATCAATTTATGTGATTGAGGGAACAGAGACTAAATATGATGCAGAACTGCTAAAGTTCAAGGCAAAGAATAATGGACATGAGGCTTAAAGAGGTACAGACAAGATCTTAAATGTTTTTGCATCAGGCTAAAGTACCTGGGCTTAATTCTGTGGGGCCTATGGGGCCTATGTGTGAGTTACTACCGTCGGATTTGACTTTTACAGGAAAAGAAGAGTGATGGGGCTACAAAGGATAGACTCGTGGATGTCAGGTGGGTTGGATGCAAGAAAACAGAAGAGGCTACTGCATTAGGAATGAAGTTATGTGGGTTATGTCAGCAAAAATGCGGATGAAACAAATTTTAGAAATTGGCAGGATTGTGGGGCACCTGGGTGACTCAGTCGGTTAAGTGTCGGACTTGATTTCAGCTCATGGCAGGTAATCTTGCCAGTCTGTGAGATTTAGCCCCATGTTGGGCTCTGTGCTGACAGTGCAGAGCCTGCTTGGGATTCTCTCTCTCTGCTCTCCACCCCCCTCCCCCACCCCGGTCATCCTCCCTCTAATAAATAAATAAACATTAAAAAAGAAACTGGCAGGATTTGACTAACTGGATACTGTGATGAGTTTCTAGTGTGTCAGTTTAGCCATGCTGGAACAGTGTTTCTCAGAAGTCCCTTCTGGACTTCTGAGCAAGTTAGCACCAATGATGTGAAACATTTGTGTGAGATTTGGAACACAAAAATGAAACAGCAGTAACATTCTTTTTAGGCTGGGGATGTCAGTGGGGGCACTGGGCACAGTTGCAGCTCAGACACATTGTTACTGATATGTTGGCTCACCTTACTGGCTTGAGCAGCTGCTGGACCCACAGGCCCTCCAATTCCCACCAGATTCCCTTCACTTTTCCTGAGCCAGATCCAGCTCCAGATGCAGAAGGAACAGCCATATATAAACTATTTAACCAGGTCTCACAAATCATAGGGTCAAATCCCCCCATACATCCACATTTTCTATCATTCCTAGTGGTTCTGTTTTTTCTGATCAAACCCTGACTGGCACAGATATAGTGAGTGGTAGAATGGAAGCAGTGTACAAATTCCCCAGGTTTCTGTTTGGGGTCATTCAGTGGATAATCCAGAATGCATCGTAATAAAGAATACATAAGAGGAATAAATCTGGAGTTAATATGTAAACAAAAACATCAGCTTTGAAATGTTGTGTTTGATTTGTAGGAAATGTCTATGTGGTCATGTCCAGCTGGTATAGTAGACGGTTATATCAAGTCCAGAGGAGGGGCATATTGAAGTCATATTGTATAGGGGGCAGATAAAACCATGACACTTGATGGTCACCCAGCAAAAGGAAATATAAAGAGAAGTGAAGAGGGCACAGTGCAGAATCCTTGGGAAAATACCAATATTTAAGATGTGAACTAAGGAGAAACAGAACAAGTAGACTGAGAATTAGTGGTTTAAAATAAGAAGAATGTGGCAGGGAGGAGCAAGGGGAAGAGTATGATGGAAACCAATAATTTAAAAAGATTTAAGAAGCAAGTTCCACCGTATCATTTATGGAAGAGTGATGCTCTGACCTGTGAATTTGGAGTTAACTGGCAGGCAAACTTTGGCTGAGGAGTGTCCATGGAGTAGTAAAATTACAAGACAAATCAGAATGAATTAAGCACTGAGAAACGATGTGAGTGAAATGATGATTGAGAAGAGAGCAGAAAACTTGGAGGTAGATATGGAGTCAAGGGAAGTCTCTCCTTAGGGATGAGAGGTATGTATATTTTAAAAGGAATTTTCCAGGGCACCTGGGTGGCTCAGTCAGTTAAACGTCCGACTTTGGCTCAGGTCATGATCTCACAGTCCGTGAGTTCGAGCCCCGCGATGGGCTCTGTGCTGACAGCTCAGAACCTGGAGCCTGTTTCAGATTCTGTGTCTCCCTCTCTCTCTGACCCTCCCCCGTTCATGCTCTGTCTCTGTCTCAAAAATAAATAAACGTTAAAAAAAATAAAATAAAATAAAAGGAATTGTCCAGTGGAAGGAAGACAACGAAGCCATAAAGAACAGTGTTATAACTGATAGAGCAAAAAACTTGGGTAAACAGATGAGACTGAGGTCAAGAGCCCAAGAGGTTGGGTCTGAAGAGAAAAAAGATGTTTGTAAAACTAGAGGGGAAAATGTAGTGATATTTGCAATTACAGATGGGTTTGTAGGCAGGGAAGCATGTTCTATCTTCTTGATCGATACAATGCTATCTCCTGAGGTAAATTGGAGAAGGGCATGGTGGGACAAGAAAAAACTAAAGCTTTGGAACTGTCACTTGGGGAAATGGGGCGTCAACCTGGTACAGTGAGGAATTTGGTTTCTGGTGGATCTTCTAAGGAAACTATGTTAGGAGAGAAAAGCTTTTGGCCTGGGACTGGTTTTGCTTTGGGAAGGCATCATCTCTGAAGAGCAAAGAAGGCTGTGAGAGGGCAAATGGAGAAATAAATTGCCTAAAATCATACCACCTCAGCAGGAAAGGAAGCAATGATTCTGCTGTTGGTAGTAATTTAAATAAGTGGTAATCAGGAAATGGAAAAAGGAAAGGTTGTAAGACAGATGGCAGAATAACAGAAGATGTTTTGCAGTAAAGCCTTGTGAGAGGCAAAGCAAATTATGGCATGGTGTATTTAGTCCTTAGAATTTTCTTCTATACTCGACCATGTGTTCCTATGCAGTTACGTAGAGCATAACTACAGCCTTTCATTAGCTCATTCCACAAACATCAGTGAGTATCTACAATGTGCCAGGCCTGGGTAAGGCACAGAAGATATAGCTGTGACAGATATGGTCTCTCTTTTGTAGGAGGATATAGTCTAGTGTGGAACACAGGAAGGAAATAAAAATAAGGTGTGTGATGCGAATAACAAGTGGACTAAATACAAAATATTATTGTACAGAGGACAGAGAAGGAGTCATTTAAGAACAACCTCTGGATGCTCTTGGGTACCTCACTTGGCTATGTCTGAGTGAGTAGTTTAGATGTTGACACAAACCTTCATCAGTCTCATGTTCTCAAATTAACCTGTATCTCCAGCATCACAGTCAAATTAAGAAGTGGGAGTCAAGATAAGACACACACACACACACACACACACACACACACACACACACACAACCAACATTGTAATCCTCAAAAAATTTACTTGAATGATGCATTCCAGGAGTTTACCTGTAACTTCAGTCACACTCCTAGAATTAATACTTATGTGCCTGCCTCATGAAAAGATGTTCAATGTCGCTCCTTATCAGGGAAATACAAATCAAAACCACACTCAGATATCACCTCACGCCAGTCAGAGTGGCCAAAGTGAACAAATCAGGAGACTATAGATGCTGGAGAGGATGTGGAGAAACGGGAACCCTCTTGCACTGTTGGTGGGAATGCAAATTGGTGCAGCCTCTCTGGAAAACAGTGTGGAGGTTCCTCAGAAAATTAAAAATAGACCTACCCTATGACCCAGCAATAGCACTGCTAGGAATTTACCCAAGGGATACAGGAGTACTGATGCATAAGGGCACTTGTACCCCAATGTTTATAGCAGCACTCTCAACAATAGCCAAATTATGGAAACAGCCAAAATGTCCATAAACTGATGAATGGATAAAGAAATTGTGGTTCATATACACAATGGAGTACTACGTGGCAATGAGAAAGAATGAAGTATGGCCCTTTGTAGCAACGTGGATGGAACTGGAGAGTGTGATGCTAAGTGAAATAAGCCATACAGAGAAAGACAGATACCATATGGTTTCACTCTTATGTGGATCCTGAGAAACTTAACAGAAACCCATGGGGGAGGGGAAGGAAAAAAAAAAAAAAAAGAGGTTAGAGTGGGAGAGAGCCAAAGCATAAGAGACTGTTAAAAACTGAGAACAGGGGCACCTGGGTGGCTCAGTCGGTTAAGCGTCCGACTTCGGCTCAGGTCACGATCTCACGGTCCGTGAGTTCGAGCCCCGCGTTGGGCTCTGTGCTGACAGCTCAGAGCCTGGAGCCTGTTTCGGATTCTGTGTCTCCCTCTCTCTGACCCTCCCCTGTTCATGCTCTGTCTCTCCCTGTCTCAAAAATAAATAAAATGTTAAAAAAAAAAAAAAACTGAGAACAAACTGAGGGTTGATGGGGGGTGGGAGGGAGGGGAGGGTGAGTGATGGGTATTGAGGAGGGCACCTTTTGGGATGAGCACTGGGTGTTGTATGGAAACCAATTTGACAATAAATTTCATATATTAAAAAAAAATAAATAAAAAAAAATGCTTATGTGCCTGTAGTGTTATAGGTACCCTGGCAGATAGTGTGGCCAATGACATAATGTCACAAAAAATTACTTTTTCTTTATTATGGTCAGTTTTCCTTGACTATGATTTTTGTTCTGGATTTTTAAAAATACTCAATTCCAATCAATTCAAAATTAGTAATTTTTTTAAATTAATTTATTTGAGAGAGAGAGAGAGAGAGAGAGAGAGAGCAAGCAGGGGGGAGGGGCAGAGAGAGAGGAAGAGAGAGAATCCCAAGCAGGCTCTGCAGGACCCAGTGTAGAGCTGGAGCTCAATCCACAACCATGAGATCATGACCTAAGCTGAAATCAAGAGGCGTATTTGTAACCGACTGAGCCACCCAGGCGCCCCAATAATTATTTTCTTGTTGAAAACACTGATCCAAATGCCATCATTGCTGTGCTATAGTCCAACCTCTTAAGAGCTAGTCAGTTAAATGGATTCTCAATTAGGATTTCCTGTGGGATTAACCACCACAGCCTAGTTAATTACTAAATAGCTTAACATCTATCTAACTCAGAACCCATATAGTAGGAGTTCCAAGAGGCTAAATAGTCTACTGTAATTAGAAATCTTAGGAGAGGCCAAGATGGTTTTATAATGGCATGCCTTGAATCATGGCATGTTACTTAAGCTTGGAATATCTTTCTCCCTTTCTTCACCAGTCTCTACCTGTCCTCCAAGATTTACCTCAGAGATCACACCCTCCAAAACTCCTTAGCAGAACCTCCTCTCTGGCTAGATATAACTGTGCTACTTATTTCTATTTTACCACATCACATAGAAATTATCTACTATGTTTTTGTCACATCCAAGTTTTCAGGGTTAAGATTTTGTATCTCCAGGAAAAATCGTAGTTCTTGATTCCTAGGAGGTTCAGCATATATTTTTTTGTACTATTATATTCCATTTTGTTTAAATTATAAACAGCATGGGCACTTGGGTGGCTCAGTCGGTTAAGTGTCCAACTTCAGCTCAGGTCATGATCTCACAGTTGATGAGTGTGAGCCCCACATCGGGCTCTGTGCTGACAGCTCAGAGCCTGGACCCTGCTTCGGGTTCTGTGTCTCCCTCTCTCTCTCTGCCCCTCCCTCACTCACACTCTGTATGTCTTTCTCTCTCTCATTCTCTATTTCTCTCTATCAAAAATAAAGAAACATTAACAAAATAAAAAAATTATAAACAGTAACCTGCAGTGAAAATTTCCTTGCAACTAGGTAGGAGGCATTTGCACCACTCATTTAACAAACATTTATTCATCAACTACTATGAGCCAAGCACTATAGAAGTCGTTGAGGATTTAACCATGAGGCTAGTAGATACGGTTCCTGTCCTCTTAGGGATCATAGCCTACAAGAGCTAGGGGCTAGAAACCTGTGTATAGTGTGGGTATAATAGTTACCATAAAAGTTTAAACTTTGGCCCTGCAATCACTTTCCTATAATCTCTACTTCCATACTTATTGAGGCTCATAGATCATTTACAGTGGGTGACAATCAAAACTGTGCAATTTTAGTTGTGAAACAATAACAATGTTATTTGTTTCACATAGGAATTATATGTGAAGAAATCAGACAGAAATTGGAAAACCCTACAAGCCATGAGTTCAAACTCCTCCTTTTACACATTTTTGAATTGAGACCTAGGGAGGGGATATAACTCATCTGAGGTCACAAGATGGTTTAGTGTAGGAGTAAGAGAATATCCTTCTATTTGGTGCTCTTTATTTTTAGAATGATTCTTAGGAATCATATTTTTCAGTTTGCTTGCTTTTATAGCTGTGTTTTAAAAAATTATTTTCCTTCCAGAATAAAAAGTGAACATCTTAGAAATTTCCAAAACATTGATTCAATAAGTACATGTTGACTATTAGCCTTGAGTCAAACATATGAGTCTATATATTATACTTCCTAAGAGCTCATATGCCAATTATTATAATTAGTAATATTTTAATTCCAAAATAGTCTCAAGGATAATTTTTAAATTAAACACCAAAAATCTAAATAATGAATTGATACTTCAGCTCTCCACCTTAAATCAAAATGAATTGGTCATGGAGAGAAAAGAATAGACCTAAAGAATGGCTGTAATGGAAAAGATACACCATAAACAGTATGTTCAGCCTCAAATGATGAATAAGAGGAACACAGAGATAAACTAATTATGGGGAGCTGAAACAGATATTCTGAAACAAAAGCACATCACTAATGTTACACAGAATCTGAAGTTCCAGTTTCAAAGAGACTTTTATTAAGAACCCATTTTATGTCCGGCACTGAAATAAACACATTATTACACCTTATTTGATCCTACAACAGCAATATAGGGTTAACATTTTTATTACTATACACTGCCATGTAGTTTAGATATTCAGAAATGAAAGGCCCCAAGGAAATTGTATAACTTGTTTAGCTTACCCAGCCAGCTGGAACCATGATTCAACCCTGGTCTACTTGTCTATAAAGCCTATGCTCCAATATGAATCCTTATATTCCTCATTAGATAACTTATTTTGAAAAGTAGCATATTTTGATTATGTCAAATCATCTATTATTTGGGTAGAAGAAATATATAAATCACTCAAAAACAGAAAAAATTTCACTTGAATACACACACACACGTCCATGTATATAGAACGTTGATTGCTGACAACCTAAAAATGGAATTATTTTCCAACAGTAAGATTTACTAGAAGAAATCACTGCTATGTAATTGTATCTTGGGCAGTTATTTAGAATCATGGCTTTATGAAACATAGTGACTTGATGTTACAAAATTGTAAATGATTTAATCATTTATTTGGGAAATTTATTTTTTTCTTTCTTCTCAAATTTGTATTTAAATTCCAGTTAGTTAGCATACAGTGCAACATTGGTTTCAAGAGAATTCAATGATTCATCACTTACATACAACACTGAGTGCTCATTATAAGTGCTTTCCTTAGTCCCCATCACCTATCTAGCCCATCCCCCACCTATCTCCCTCCATCAACCCTCAGTTTGTTCTCTAAGAGTCTCTTATGGTTTGTTTCCCTTTTTCCCCCCTCCAATATGTTCACCTGTTTTGTTTCTTAAATTCCACATATTAGTGAATTCATATGGTATTTGTCTTTCTCTGACATATTTCACTTAGTACCTTCTAGCTCCATTTAGGTAGTTGTAAATGGCAAGATTTCCTCCTTTTTGATGTCTGAGTAATATTCCATTATATATATGGTATGTGTATATATATATATATATATATATATATATATATATATATATATACACACACACACACACACACACACACACACACACCATCTCTTCTTTATCCATTCATCAGTTGATGGACATCTCTCCACAGTTTGGCTATTGTTGATAGTGCTGCTATAAACAATGGGATGCATGTACCCTTTTGAATCTGTATTTTTGTATCCTTTGGATAAATATCTAATAGTGCAATTGCTGGATCATAGGGTAATCCTATTTTTAACTTTTTGAGGAAGCTCTACACTGTTCTTCAGACTGGCTGCATCAGTTTGCATTACCACCAATAGTCCAAGAGGGTTCCACTTTCTCTGCATTATTTGGGATATTTAAAAAAATGTACTTATAATTGATTGAGGACTTGGAAATTAATTTGTTTAAATTTTGGTAGAATTGAGTAACTTTCTAGAAAGACAGATAACCTCTTTAGAGAGTGGTACACTGCATTCTTTTTTTTTAAAATACAGATTATGAGATTTGGTACAAATGTATATATGGGCTTAAAAGAAAATATGTGTTAGGCTCAGTTGGTTAAACGTCCACCCTCAGCTCAGGTCATGATCTCACAGTTTGTGAGTTCAAGCCCCACATTGGGCTCTCTGCTGTCAGTGCAGAGCTCACTTTGGATCCTCTGTCTCCCTCTCTCTCTGCCCCTCCCTTGCTCACATGCATGCTCTCTGTCTCTCTCTCAAAAATAAATGAAATTTAAAAAACGATGTGTAAAACCCAGTGAAGAAGGAGGAATTCTACTAACATACTTTTTAATTTAATGTTTACTTTATTTTAAGGTGGGGGGGGGGAGGAGCACAGAGAGAGGGAGAGAGAAACCCAAGCAGGTTCTGCACTGTCAGCACAGAGCCTGATGCAAGGCTCCATCTCATAAACTCTGAGATCATAACCTGAACGCAAATCAGGAGCCAGGCACTCAACTGACTGAGCATCAGAAACTTCTAGAGGAGGTTATCACTGACATCATTTTTTTCCCTAGAAAGCTCTAATAATGTGATTTGCAAATGACAGCTCTAACCACCATTGGCAGGAGGAAGTGCTCAGTCGTGAAAAAAGCCTTGGCAGTGATGAGTAGGTTTTGTGTGTGCACAGAGAAAAGTGGCCAAATGAAATTATTTCTTTTACAATCTGTGTCTTCTATAGGCTTCCTAAAATGCCCATGTAAATAGGTAGAAATAAGATACTGAAATATAGTATGTTAGGATATTTATGCACTTTGGATATTCCAAAAACTGTATTTGTATGTTTTCCATAACTAATCTTCACGTGTAGCCACTGTTAAATCTGGTAATTTTGGAATAGGAGTATAGGACTCAGTGAGACACAAGAATTTAACCAACAAAAGCACCATCAGCACTTAAGAATTAACGTTAAGCATTTAAGGTTTAAACAGTCTTTATTTCTTGGTGAAGAGAGTAAATACTCCGCCAATTCCAAGTACAAATTTTCCATAAGGGATATCTCCCCTTCTATCTGGGGGCGGAGGAGGAGTCACACATATTGTGATGGGGGTGTTAGTTTCGTTCTGTGTGGCTTTCACTTGATTTGGTTCATCCTCTATATCTCTAGCACTGGCCTTTTTTACCATCACATTTGATAATAAGACTGGTGGTTCCTAGCCTATGGGCCTGCTGTAGTACCAGGGCATAGACTTCCCTTTGCTTTGACTTACGGGGTCCACACAGTTGCACCTGAACATCTCAACCACAGGACTCTGGATCCACTTGCTTTTCAGCACTTCTGCGTCTCCCTGGTACCCTTAGATTCTCCTCTTGGATATTCTACATGCCTCACATAATCTATGCGCAATTGACAGTGTTATCTCAACCTAGCAATCCAGGCACCTCTCTGCCCCATTGTCCACTGTTCCCTTACTATATTGAATGAGTTGCCACAGGGGATGAAGGGATTTCCTGAAAGGCCGACAGTCCCTTTCCTAAACTATGTCCAGGGAAGCCCAGCTCTTCCCCTAATCATTCTACTACCCACCCTACTCCACCCAAGGGGTAGGGAGGGCTGAATTACTTAGTGTTCCATCTCTTTCCTTTTATCTAAAATATAAATTTTTAAAATGCTGCATCATAATAAAGATTATAACTACTACATATTTTATTGGCAATCATTTTTATACTTTCTTCCTATGATTTGCATGTCTTCTTTTTTGAATCTACATTTGTATTTCATGTGTGAGATATTATGTAAGCTATTTCATATCAAATAAATTACACCTTAAATAATATTTATAGTTAATAAAATACACAGTGATATCTGAATATGCAGTTATAAAAAGGACATTATAAGAAAAATAGAGAGTAAAGGTCAAAAAGTATTCAGAGAGAGTGAATAGAGTTTTTCAGAATTATAGAATGAGAAAATTTGATGCTATTCTACTCTGTCCAAGGGGTTATATTGATAGAATTTTATCTATATTATCTTAGCAGGAGTAAACATCCCATTAAACAATATGTGTTATTTTTTCCCCTATTAGCCATATTGTGATTTTTATTAGGTAACATATGTATAACATATTCAGGATAAATTTGAGAATAAAAGATAAATGAACTGAATGTGGCTATTTGTGGAACATAATCAAGAGCTTGCTGAATCTGAAAAGATAAACAGTATACTCCTAATATCTAGAAGAGCTACATATCTCATATACCAAACATTGTCTCTCATAAATTGGCTTAGGTGTGAAGGGTAGCTGGAAAGTTAAATTATAAAGCTGAACAGAATTCCAAATGCCACTGTTGATGCCACCAAATTAACACCAGATTCAATGTCTCCAAAGAGTTGTAATTCACTTCAATGCATTTAATTGCTGTCTTTTATCCATTATGAGTCACATCTAGTATACATGCCTTCATAAAAGAGGAAGGCTGCACCTTAATTTTACTAAAGCAGCAGCAGAATGGCACACTCATTGTCTACAAACTACAGCAGAGATTTCGATTATCATATGAATTGGGATCCAGGTACACTACAAAATAGGGCGAACCAAATCTCTTTCAAAACTGAGTACACACAGTTCTTCATTTCTCTGTCACCTTGGAGAATATCTGCAAAGTGCACACGTTATCTTGCAAAGGGGCACGGCAGCATCTGTGGGTTGAGAAAGAAGGAAACTGACATCAAGAGGTATTAGAATGAGTTTGTCAGCAGTTAAATTTTGGATGCAACCTATGTGCAGCCTGTTTTGGTAAATGTCATGTTAAGGATGTGAGCCAAATGCTATGATGGACATCTGTTTCTTTAAGGGTAGTCTAAAATGCCACCTTTGAAAAACGAGCATTATGTTCCTGTGGTTGAAAAGCAAATACTTTAATAAAGAATTATACTTGGAGCAAATACAGCAGTTAAGGGAGGATAATGGACTCAACTAATATGAAAACACTTGCTACCCACACCCAGAAAGGCTGGGTAATACATATAACTTTAAAACAGATGAATAGCTGAGCTCAAAAGAAAAATGGGGGGTGGGGAGGAGGAGAGGCCACTAATTGCCAGAAAAGACAAGGAACTGAAAATAAGAGCAGGAACTGCAGAGCTGAAATGGTAGCATCCCAGTGCTTGGGGCCTGGCTATTAATGTCTCTGTGGGGCCAGGAACAGCTTTGGGTCCAGCCAGGTGAGAAGTTGAAACATCACTCTACCATGATTGAAAAGCAAGGTAATAGGGGATTTTAAAGACAGGCTGGTTACATTCTGATGGATACCATGTATATCCAGCGGCTTTTGTGTACAAAGAATTTGAGAGGAAATCACATGAAAATGTCCCTTGAAAGATTAAACAGGAGTTCTATAAGAAAATTAATGGAAGAAGACATTCCCAGGTGAGGAAAATTCTACTCACAAGCAAAGAGACATCAATCAATTTGCCAAAAGGAAAACTCTTAAGATGAAGGCTCTCTAAAGCACTGATGGTTCTGACATCCTGCAGAACGATAATTTAAGGCTGGAAGTGTGGGTCTATAATGGTACATGAGAGCGATGAAGCTTCCGTTCTTTCCACTCCACCAACTTGAATACTTAACAATTCCTTATCATTTCAAACACACAGAACACTGCTATTTAGGGGATTAATTTATGTTTACTCCCCCAAATTTCTTTTGCTCGTGTTTACTATGTGCTGCTACTTTACATGTATTATAACATTTTCTCCTTATGTGAGACCTTTGATAGAGAGCATGTTGTTATCCTATTTCAGAGACGAGTAAACTGCAGCTCAATTTACAAGATGGTTTCTTGTTGTTTTCAGGTCTCTGCTGATATCCAATGGATATGACAATTTTACAAAGTGATTATTCCTTCTGATACATGGCAAAATATTTTATTGATGTCATATTAAGTCTGAAACATTCCTACCTCTCTAAGCTGAGACAAGTCTCCCGTGAACAGTATGACTTTACAAGAAGGCAAAATATACATCTGTTTAGAACTTCCGTAGGGCCACATGCTGCAATCACCAAATTCTGCCTTGGGTGGGGGGTGGGGGTGGGGTGGGGTGGGGGCACGGGAAACACATGTGGAGAAGAAACAGAATTAATTAACATTTTTGCCTAGTACAGGTGATTATTACTAGCCTGAATAAACAAAGTCATTTAACCATTAGTAATTCAGACTTACTGTTTTAATCTCATTCTTCACATTCAAGACCTCCTTCCTCAACAATCACGATACCACTTTAACAAATATTTCCAGGTATTCACAAAAAAGAGCCTATTTGTTCTTCGACAGATTGGGTACTAGAGTGGCAAGTTAACACCCACCATGTTATTTTTCTCCTGCTCTAATTTGTTTCTTTTTCTACTTCACTGACTATATTTCTAATAGGAATAATAACTAATATATATTTAGAACTGTCACATAAACACTCATATTTCCACTTTCAGATAAGTGTACTGAGGCACAAAATACTTAAGTGTCATGGTCAAGGCCACTGATTCATTAGGAAAAATACTAAGTTTTTAAAGGCTTTCTCACTCCAGATGGCACTATGAAACCTAAGTTTTGTGGAAGTCATAACAATGTAACCATTTGCTGTTGCTTCAGCATTACCTGATTTAGAAAGAAACTAAAACCACAGCACATTTAAACTGTACAAAATGACAATTTGATGTATGTACACATTGTGAAAGTATTCCCACCATGGGGCACCTGGGTAGATCAGTCATTTAAGCATCTGACTTCAGTTCAGGTCATGATCTCGCAGTTTGTGGGTTATTGCCCCAAGTCAGGCTCTGTGCTAACAACTCAAAGCTTGGAGCCTGCTTCAGATTCTGTGTCTCCCTCTCTGCCCTTCCCCCGCTCCCACTCTGTCTCTCTGTCTCTCTCTCAAAAATAAACATTAAAAAAAATGAACACATACCTCACCTCATATATTTCCTTTTTCCTTTTTTTTTGGTGAGAACACTTAAGTTCTTTTCTCTTAGCAAATTTCAATTATACAATGAAGTATTATAAACTATAGTCACCATCTTATATAGATTATAGATTCTTATAGAGAATCTTATAGATTCTCAAAGTTTATTCATATTACAACTAAAAGTTTATACTCTTTTTCAAACCTCTCCTTATCCCTCCCCACCTCCATTCCAGCCCTTGGCCACCATCATTCTCTTCTCCATTTCTTTGAGTTTGACTTAAAAACTCATATAAGGGATTCCATGAAGTGTTAGTTTTCCTCTGTTGGTTCATTTCATTTAACAAAATTACTTGCAATTTTACTCACATTGTGGCACATGACAAGATTTCCTTATTTTCAAAGGTTAAATAATATTCTTCTGTGTGTGTGTGTGTGTGTGTGTGTGATAAATTTCACATTTTCTTTACCCTTTCATTCACCAGTGGATACTTAAGTGGTTTCTATACCTTGGTTTCTGTGAATAATTCTGCAATAAACACAGCAGTCCAAATATCTCTTTGATATCCTGTTTTCATATCCTTTGGATATATACTCACAAGTGGGATTGCTGATCATATAGTAGTTCTATTTTTAGTATCTTAAGGAACCTCCATACTCTTTTCCATAATGGCTGTACCAGTTTACATTTCCACCAAGAGTATACAAGTGCTCCCTTTCATCCACATTCTTGCCAGTATTTGTTATCTCTTGTTTTTTGATAATAAACATCTCAATGGGTATGAGGTGATATCTTATTGTGGTTTTGATTAGGATTTCCTTTGTGATTAGTTATGTTGAGCATATTTTCATGTACCTATTGGCCATTTGTATGGCTTCTTTGGAAAAATGTTCATTCAGGTCCTTTGCCCATTTTTAAAAATTGGGTTATCTGGATTTTTTTTGCTAGTGAGTTGTATGAGCCCTTGCACATTTTGGATATGAATCCCTTTTTGAATGTGTGGTTTGGACACATTTTCATCCATTCCATAGGTTGCCTTTTCATTTTGTTGATGATTTCGTTTTGCTAAACGCAGAAGCGTTTTAGTTTAGTGTAGTCCCACTTGTTTATTTTTTGCTTTTATTGTCTGAGCTTCTGGTTTCTTATCTCAAAAAATCATTGCCAAGACCAATGTCATAGAGCTTGCTCCTTATGTTTTCTTGTAGGAGTTTTATAATTTCATGGAATTTAAGCCTTTTAAGCCGTTTTGAGTTGATTTTTATGTATGGAGTTAAGACAGGGGTCCAGTTTCATTTTTTCACATGTGAGTATCCAGTTTTCCCAGCATCATTTATTGAAGAGACTATATTTTTTTAATATTCTTGGCTCTCTTATAAAATATTAGTCAATAGTATAGGTGTGGACTTATTTCTGGGATCTCTATTCTGTTCCATTGGTCTATATGTCTGTTTTTTCTCCAGCACCATGCTGTTTTGATTACCATAGCCCTGTAGTATATTTTGAAATCAGGTAGTATGATGCCTCAAGTTAATAGTTGATAGAATGTTGATCTACCTATGACATAACTATAATAAGATTAAATTTTTATCAAGTGCTTTCTATGGATCAGCTACTATGTAAAACCCTGTGTGTGTTGTGCTTTATAATACTTTCAAGAGCTCTAGGATATAAATCAATTTTATCCCACTTTTAGAAATGAAAAACCTAACTTCAGCTAAAAATTTAAGAACGTGAATTCAAACCCAATTCTGTGTGTTTCTTTTAACCTTTGTCAGAATTAATATAAAATCATAACATGTTTAGCATTAAACACAATTTTAAAGTGTAATTTCAGTCATGCCTGGCGATAACTTTCATTCTCTCTAGATTATTCGTAAAGTTTTATTCATAATTGGCGACCTTTACATCACTTTGTGATTTATTTTCCAGTTGATACCCTAATAATTCATGGCAGTCAGTACAGGGCCTGGTTTATAGTAAATCTCAAATAGAGTAATGAAATAAGATTGAGAACCTCTTACAATTATTATATCAGTTTTTACACATCTAAGGAGATGGTAAAAAGGACTATTTGTCCTACTGGTGTCACCACCTACTGTATGGTGGTGCTCTGTCAGTTACAAGAAGAAACAGTCACTGCCCTCATTGTGCTTCATTCTAGAGCTCCATTGTCTGTGATGACAGCCAGTGGCTACATGTGGCTGTTGAGCACTTGAAAAGTAGCTAGTCCAAAATTGAGATGTGCTTTAAGAGTAAAATATACATTGGATTTCAAAGATTTCGTTAAAAAACAGAATTCTAAATATCCCAATAATTTATTATGTTAATTACATACTAAAATAATATTTTAGTTATATTGAATTAAGTACCTCTATCATTAAGATTAGGTTTTATGATTAAAATTAATTGTGCTTATTTCTTTTTTGTTTTTTTAAGACATGGCTACTAGAAAATGTAAAATTTCATATATGGCTTGCATTTAATTTCTATTAGACAATGCTGTTCTAGAGAACAGGAGGGACACATTAGTAGACGATTATAATAGAGGTTAAAATTTCTATGATAAATTTTTGCAAGGATCATATGGAAACACAAAAGAAGGACTTCCAAATCACAAAAGATAATTCACTAAAACTCCCATTAGAATTGACATTGTTTTCTTATCTACTTGCATTTTTTTGTAATTTCCATTTGTTCCTAATGCATTTGTTCTCAGGTTAATGGATACTATGGTTTCCTTCTACAGAAATTTTGTATAAAATATCTTGAGTGTTTTGAGTGTTTGTCTGCCTTCACCAGACAAAATAGGAAGGTGTTAGGATAGGATAAGCCTCATGGGCCTTAGTGGGAACAAACAGAATGTCTAGATCAAGAACATTTTGGAGTGTACTCCCTAATTGTTTAGCTTTCTCTTCAATTTTTTACTACTTTCTGTGTCTCACTATCAAATTGTTTTCCACCAGTTTTTTTCCCCAAAACTCTTCTGGTTAAGTATAAATAAATACGTAAAATTTAAGAAATCATAAGACTACAGCTGATAAATTCTCACAAGGGAAATGTACCTCTGTATTTAAGCATCTAGATCAAGAAATAGAAAATATCTAGTGTCTTAGAGGCTCCCATAAGCCTCTTTCTAATCTCTATACCACCAAATGTAGATAACCATGTTGACTTTTAACCCCCGAGATTGGTTTACCTGTTAAAACTCTATATTTATGAAACCATGCGACTGCCTTGTGTTGACAGTGCTCCAGCATTGGATACCAACTATACCATACTTCTGTTTAAATGGAAGTGGACAACTAAATATCACCCCATGTACAAGAAAGAAAGTGCAGTAAAAAAAAAAAAAGAAAGAACAAAGATACTGAAGGAAACAAAGATAATTCAGGGGGGAGAAAACAACTTAAAAAGTCTTACTCAGGGTGCCTGGATAGCTCAGTCAGTTAAGCATGCTACTCTTGATTTCAGCTCAGGTCATGATCTCATAGGTTCGTGAGTTTGATCCCCTTGTTGGGCTCTGCACTGACAATGTGGAGCCTGCTTGGGATTCTTTGCCTCCCTCTCTCTCTGCCCCTCCCCCACTAGCTTTCGCTTTCTCTTTCTCTTTCACACACTCTCTCTTTCTCTCTTTCTCTCTCTCAAAATAAATAAACATTAAAAAAAGCCTTACTCATTTACTATTTTCAATTTATATGTGTCTGGGGATATGAACACATAAATTACAATTGACCCTTAAACAACTTGGGGGTTAGGGCACTGACCCCCCTTCCCCCCCCTACAGTAAAATTCCACATATAACTTTTAACTCTCCCCAAACTTAACTACTAATAGCCTACTGTTGACTGGAGCCTTATTGATCATATAAACAGTAACACTTATTTTCTATGTCGTATGTATTATATAATGATTTCTCACAATTAAGTAAGCTAGAGAAAATAAAATGTTAAAATCATAAGGAAGAGATAATATACTTACAGTACTGTACTGTAAAAAACCCGTGTATAAGTGGATCAGTTCAAACTCATGTTGTTAGTATATACAATACTAACCTTAATGAAATTCTAAGTATTACATACAAATATATTTGGATGAAATTATGAAACAAGAAGAATGACATAACATTGACATAATCATAGAATAAGAAAATCTTAGAGATTGACAACAAAAATTGCAGACATAAGACATTTACTAGAACTAGAAAATAAATTTGAGAAAATATTCTAGCATGAAACAGAAAGACAAAGAAACAGATAATGTTAGGTAAAGGATAATAGATGTAATAATCCAATATCCTGCTAACAGGATTTCCATAAGAAGAGAACAAGGAAAATGGAGGCAAGGAAGTTATCAAAGAAATAATCAAAGAAAAATTTCCCAGAAAAGAAGGACATGAGTCTTGAGGTTGAAAAGATCCATCAAGTATCCAGTGCAATAAATGAATAAAGATCTGCACATAGCTTTGAGTTTTAAAAACTTTAGAATATGAAAGATAAAGAGATAATCCTAAAAGTATACAGAGAGAAATGACAACCCACTTATAAAAGGATGAGAAAGAGTGGCTTCCACCTGGAATCAGCAGAACTAGAAGCATGTGGACAAGATAGTGATGCCTAAAAGTTCTGAAGAAAGGCTATTTTCCACCCAGAGGTCTGTATTCAACTAAGGACACTTTCAGGTATGCAAGGAATTATCAACTTTACCTCTCATTTGTGTTTTGCAGACAGTGATTTGATGACATATTTCAACAAAATAAGGGAGTAAATCAATACCTTGGAAATGAAATAATCCAGGAAAGAGTAAATTTATTCTAGAAGAACAAAGAAAAGAAGTCTCATAGTCATGGTTTTGTACCAGATCTACAGGGCAAACAATCCAAGTCATGGCAAAAAGATGAATAGTTCTGTGAAAAAGAAAAGAAAGACTAAAAAGAAAAGAAAGATATTACATCTATCCTGATATAATAGAAAGCAAAACTAAAAATTGAAAGTAATTGAGAATAGTATAAGGTCAAATAATATAAGAATGAAAGAAAGCCATCGTTCAAATATTAAGCAAATAATTAAAATGTGATATGATTTCAAGCAATTGTTAGAGAATAAGAAATAGTAATACTTTTGACCCAATGCTAGAAACAGTCTCCTTTATATAGTACAGAGGTCAAGATATTGGTTTGGAAGAGGAGGAAAGTAATGTTACCACATGGATTCCACAGTTTGAATTTACCTATCCACAAAATTTAAAAAGTAACTCATGTAATGGCTTTTAACTTTAGAATCAACCTACAGACAAAACCTAGAAGCCCAGGAACTGGTTGCAGAAGAGAACGTAAATATTAATGGACAACATAAAAGTAAGAGTGAGGCTGACCTAAATTGAGAAGTGAATAGTCAGAAAAGGTTGGGGTTGGATGAAAGTGAAAGAAAGGCAGGGTGCTAATACCTTCCAATTAGAAAGTGAGAAATCAAGAGAAACTGATGAAAATTGATGGAAACAATTACACAGATCATCAATAAGAGAATTACATTATAATATTAATATCTAACAGAGAGCAGTAAGGTGGATGAGTGTAGGGTAATTGACCTAAATGCTCATCATTCATACTGAAGAGGCAATTGAATTCTGTAACTCTAGTGGGTAAGCTGAAAAGAAGTTTATTAAAAAGAACACTAGGAAACTCACATAATTTGGGGGAGGGTGAAATAACCAGGTTTGGAATTAAGCTTCCAGGAGTAATGTCTAAGACCACAAAGCAAAAATAGTCTTAATGAAGAAATTTGTCACTATGGCTGCCCCACTGAATGCTAAAGAAAATCGGAATTACTGATTCCTCAAAGCTTGCTACCCCAACCCTCTCAGCAAAGAAATATGGATTGAAGCCCTTTTCCTCAAGTCACTTACATCCAAATCACTTTCTCAGACTGTTGAGTCTGACTGGATGGAATAAAGTCACATACCAGTCCTGTAGCAAAACCTCTATATGGAAAGAGACTAGGGAACTGAGTTTTAATCTTGGGGAGGTAAGATTCATACGATTGGAAAATTCATATGAAGGTGCTTCATTACCAGAACATTGGACAAAAGTGACATATATTGTCAAAGTTGATTTTAAAAAGGAGCAAAAACATTATCTACAGCTTTGAGATGAGCACCAAGAGAACTAAAAAGCAGGAATAATTTAAAGAGTTGCATCCAGGGCAGTGTAACAGAGGGTAGATAAAGAAAGGTAACAGGGACTTCTTCTAAGAAGCTCTTCTATTTCATTTGTCATCACCAGCAGAATTGGCTGACACAATTAAAAATTGAAAATAAAAGAGTGACGATGAGGAGACGTGCTAAGGTGAACCAGTAAATGATGGAGTAAGAAATTAAACAAAGATCATGGGGCACCTGGGTGGCTCAGTCGGTTAAGCGTCCGACTTCAGCTCAGGTCATGATCTCATGGCTTGTGAGTTTGAGCCCTGCATCGGGCTCTGTGCTGACAGCTTAGAGCCTGGAGCCTCTTCAGATTCTGTGTCTTTCTCTCTCTCTCTCTGCCCCTCCCCTGCTCACACTCTGTCTCTGTCTCTCAAAAATAAATAAACATTAAAAAAAAGAAATTAAACAAAGATCTTTCTTAAAGCAAAATACTGACTACAGTTTAACTTCATGTGACAGAGAAGGTGGAGTTTAAGCAGAAAGATCTTCAACACTAAAGGGTTCCTTTATTTGAGGAAGCTTTATGTTTGTGTGGGAGGAGAAGGAAGAAACAGTGATGCCAGGGATTGGAGTTGAGAATTAGAAAAAAGGCCAGGGGTACCTGGGTGACTCAGTCAGTTGAACTTCTGGCTTAAGCTTGGGTCATGAGCTCATGGTTCTTGAGTTTGAGCCCTGCATCAGGCTGTCAGAGCAGAGCCCACTTTGGATCCTCTGTCTCTCTCTGCCTCTCCCCTGATCACACTCTCTTTCAAAAATGAATAAATATTTATTTTAAAAAAAGAGCAAAGGGCCAGACATTCTGAATTAAAAAAAACAAAAAACGTCAACCAGGATAAGTAAGTAGAGTTCTGAGGAAATCATCAGTTGAGGCATGTGCCGAGCAACATTATAAAGGAGTTTCCAAAGCTACAATCACTGTTTCTTCTTGCTAGAATTTCTATCTGTTCAGAATAGCAGTTCTTTGAGTCATGAAATACATTCTGTTTGGTTGGGCATATTTTCTGATTGGTCAAAGTTCAAGCTATACTGGTAGTTAAATATTTTGGATTCCACATTGCTATGTTTTGCACTATCTTTTAAATAGCATAATCATTCTTTTATTTTTATTATTATTGCTGTAAATCTTTAGTGTATGGTAAAATGAATTTTCACGTTTTTACCTGACTAGATATATCAACCACATAAACAACATTCAAATGAATACTTTGAATGTTTCCAGTATCTTAGAAGTATTCTCAAGCTCTTTCCAATCTGTATCCTTCAAGGAATCATTATTCTGTCTGCTATAACCATAGATTTGTTTTCAGGTTGTTGAATTCTGTGTGAATGCAGTCATATGCCACAGAATTGTTTTGTGTCTGACTGCTTTCATTCAATATTATGTCTATGAGATTATTTCATGTTATTTTATCAGTTCATTCTTTTTCTTGTCTGAATACACCCTAATTGATTTATCTATTTTATTGCTAATGGAAGTTTGTATGGTTTCTGGTTTGGGGCTATTATGAGCATTCTTGTACATGTATTCTTGAATTGGATATTTACCCAGGAGTGGAACTGCTGTGTCACAGGGTATATGTATGTTGAGCTCTAGTAGTAACATGCACATAGATTTTGTCACTGTCTTCTTCAAAACAATATACACCTTTCTCTGTATACCATATAAATTCATATCAAATTAATAAACTTTTTTATGTTATCATCCATATATAACTTTCTTTTCTACATTTGACTCTCTCCCTTCCCTTCTCCCTCTTTTTCCTCTCCTCTCTACCCTTTTGCTCCTATTTTCTGTGATGCCCATTTCCTTCTTGCTATGAAAAAGTGACAAATTACCATTTTCTGTCTTTTACCCTACTTTTGCAATGGGGCAAGGTTTTCAGTTATTTTCTACCAGAAATTGATTGAACTGATTGAACAAATGGGTTAATGTCTGGCTAGAGCCTATCCTAATTTGTAAATTTACAATAAATCTAGAGTATTAGTGTATTGCCAACATTAGCCCTCAATGATAAAGAGAGTCTTAAAGGCACAAATTCAAGATGCAGAATTTATTTAGGTAATATTTTTCTATTTAAATGTTGAGAAACTGTAAGCATTGGGTTAAGATATTGGAAAAATGTGCTTGTAGAATATTAACATATGGTAAATATTATTTGTTAAATATCAATAATTCATTAGATTAAAAATTGGACATAAATCCTTACATAATTACATTTAGACTTTTTTTATTATTAAAAAGCTAATATTAAAACTCTTTCCTCCCCTAACGTCAGGAACAAGACAGGGATGTCCACTCTCGCCACTGTTATTCAACATAGTATTGGAAGTCTTAGCCTCTGCAATCAGACAACACATGGAAATAAAAGGCATCCAAATCAGCCAGGAGGAAGTCAAAATTTCAATCTTCACAGACGACATGATACTCTACATGGAAAACCCAAAAGATTCCACCAAAAACTGCTAGAACTGATCCATGAATTCAGCAAAGTTGCAGTATATAAAATCAATGCACAGAAATCGGTTGCATTCCTATATACCAATAATGAAGCAACAGAAGGAGAAATCAAGGAATGAATCCAATTTACAACTGCACCAAAACCCATAAAATACCTAGGAATAAATTTGACCAAAGAGGCGAAAAATCTATACGCTGAAAACTATAAAAACCTTATGAAAGAAATTGAAGAAGACACAAAAAAAATGGAAAAAAGATTCCATGCTCCTGGATAGGAAGAACAAATATTGTTAAAATGTACCCAAAGCAATCTACATATTCAATGCAATCCCCATCAAAATAACACCAGCATTCTTCACAGAGCTATAACAAACAATCCTAAAATTTGTATGGAACCAGAAAAGACCCCGAATAGCCAAAGGATTCTTGAAAAAGAAAACCAAAGCTAAAGGCATCACAATCCCAGACTTCAAGCTGTACTACAAAGCTGTAATCATCAAGACAGTATGGTACTGGCACAAGAACTGACACTCAGATCAATGTAACATAATAGAGAACCCAGAAATGGACCCACAAATGTATGGCCAACTAATCTTCAACAAAGCAGGAGAGAATATCCAATGGAATAAAGACAGTCTCTTCAGCAAATGGTGCTGGGAAAAGTGGGCAGTGACATGCAAAAAAATGAACCTGGACCACTTTCTTACACAAAAATAAACTCAAAATGGATGAAAGACCTCAATGTAAGACAGGAAGCCATCAAAATCCTCGAGGAGAAAGCAGGCAAAAACCTCTTTGACCTCAGCTGCAGCAACTTCTTACTCAACATGTCTCCAGAGACAAGGGAAACAAAACCAAAAATGAACTATTGGGACCTCATTAAAATAAAAAGCTTCTGCACAGCGAAGAAAACAGTCAGCAAAACGAAAAGGCAACCAACAGAATGGGAGAAGATTGTTGCAAATGACATCAGATAAAGGGTTAGTATCCAAGATCTATAAAGAACTTATCAAACTCAACACCAAAAACCAAATAATCCAGTGAAGAAATGGGCAAAAGACATGAATAGACACTTCTCCAAAGAAGACATCCAGATGGTGAACAGACACATGAAAAAATGCTCAACATCACTCAGCATCAGGGAAATACAAATCAAAACCACAATGAGATACCACCTCATACCTGTCAGAATGGCTAACACTAACAACTCCGGCAATAACAGATGTTGGCGAGGATGCGGAGAAAGGATCTCTTTTGCACTGCTGGTGGGAATACAAACTGGTGTAGCTACTCTAAAAAACAGGATGAAGGTTCCTCAAAAAACTAAAAATAGAACTACCCTACGACCCAGCAATTGCACTACTAGGTATTTATCCAAGGGATACAGGTATACTGTTTGAAGGGGCACATGCACCCCAATGTTTATAGCAGCCCTATCAACCTTAGCCAAAGTATGGAAAGAGCCCAAATGTCCACCAATGGATGAATGGATAAGGAACATGTGGTATATATATATATATATATATATATATATATATATATATATATATGTGTGTGTGTGTGTGTGTGTGTGTGTGTGTGTGTGTGTGTGTACACACACACACACACACACAATGAAGTATTACTCGGTGATCAAAAAGAATGAAATCTTGCCATTTGCTTATGTGGATAGAACTAGAGGGTATTATGCTAAGCAAAACTGGCCAGTCAGAGAAAGACAAATATGATATGACTTCACTCATATGGGGACTTCAAGATACAAAACAGATGAACATAAGTGAGGGGAAGGAAAAATAATATAAAAACAGAGAGGGGGACAAAACATTAGAGACTCTTAAATATAGAGAATAGAGAGTTGTGGGAGGGGTTGTGGGAGGGAGTACGGGCGAAATGGGTAAGGGGCATTAAGGAATGTACTGAAATCATTGTTGCACTATATGCTAACTAACTTGAATGTAAATTAAAAAATAAATAATTTTTAAAAAACTAAAAAAAAAAAGCCTTTCCTAAGTAATTTGTAATTATCATTTTATATATCTAATAGGAGTGATGAGGAGGAGAAAGCCTGGAGCCATGTTCCTGAGCTGCCAAGACTTGGTGAAACTGGGAGGTAGAGCCATGGGATGAAAGAATAAGTAACATTATTTCATGCCTTCCAGTTTTTCTAAGGTGATATAGGGTTGGAGACAGTCTGTAAAAGTCAGTAGAAGACACAGAAAGTTTGGGAATCTGTTCTGCATGTTCCCAATGGCACTGAGTATAAAGATAAGTTGTCAATATATATCTGAGAGCACTGCCCTGGGAACGATTTGGAGGGAACTATTCACAGTGCTACATAGTAAATCCTGGGCATCTTTTATGATGAGAGATCTCCTTTCAGCTCTGGTACAAGCTGGAAGTGACTCTTCCTGAGCCACTGTCTTGTCACAACCGTGTGCAAGAAAAAGGTCTGGAATAGTAGAAAAACCAGTAGTTGGGATAAGGGCTGATGGTTTCTGCCAAATGTACTGGAGGAAAGCAATTCTCTTTCAAAATCAATTAATAAGTACTCAGAATTACACAAAAACAAACAAGAAAATACTACTCTAAGTACATAGAAAAAGGACTAAGAACTCATTTTTATGGGCTTAGAAACAATGCAGATGATATTGAGCAAAATAAGTTATTCTAGTTACTCATATAATGTATTAAAATGCAAAACAAATAATGACTGAAAGCACTTTTATTTTGTATTCATATCAACTGCATTGGTAATTGTTATTTTAGACTCGTTTGTTTTGCTTTTATGTTGGGATTTGGATTAAATCTTCTTATAAACAATGTTCATATTATTCTTCTTGCAATTAAAATATGTAAAAATTAAGACTTTTATATAATTGTTTTATAACAATTTGGCTTTCTTCTTTTGGTAATTTGCAATGAAGAATGAACAGTGTTTACCAACTCCAGTAACTATACAATTGGTTCAAAAGTTCCCTCTGCTTGGCTAATTGCTATCAACTTTTTAGAGTTAATGCTAAATTTAAATTCCCTAATATCAGAGTCTATCACTAGATTTATATTTGAAATATTAAATAACTGGAGATGATAAATATGAAAGTCATTTTCTTAATGGCCAAAATCATTAATATACCTTTTCAAACAAGATTCATATTATTTATTTAAAAAAATCCATACTCTCTATATACTATAGTCCAATAATACAATTCTTAACAAACCTCACTTTATTAACAAATCATATGAAAAAAGCAATTGTTTCAGTGAAAAAAAAAGGTTTGGACTAGAAGGTTTCAAGTTCACAATTGCCAGTGGCTGCAAAGTAATACTAGTGAGTAATGGAAATTTGATTTCCTAATTATTTAATGAATGTTATAGCTGATTCAAGTCATGAAAACATCCAGGAAAAATTCCTATACTTAAAGGAGCATCTGGTTACTCTTTCTCCTCATTCCTTTGTACTCCCATTCCTTTGAGAGGTAACTAACGCAGCCTACCCTGCCCTCTATAAAGACCAGAATATACTCAGTATATTGGCAACATTCTAGATATTATATACCTAGAAAAGATTTCATTTTCTTGCCTCTCTGAGCTGAAACATAACTGAAAATAATAACAGTGGATAATAAGATAATAAAAAGAAAAATAATAAGAACAGAGGAGTTGGCTTGAGCTTTACTTCAATCCATATTAGAATCCAGTTCTGTCTAGCTTTGTCTGATAGGGCCAGTCCACCAGGAGACTATTTGCATGGGGAATGAGCTGTTGCTAGCGTATTGGTTTCAATTATAATGAATAACATGTAATCTATTCATGCAATGGAATATAATTCCAGTTAAATGACAAATATCAATATGGATACCCTCCCCATCCTGCCAAATCCAAAACTGAACATTATTTTGGGTTCCTGGACACAGTTCTAACGTGTGTGTGTGTGTGTGTGTGTGTGTGTGTGTGTGTGTGTGTGTGTGTTGGGGGTGGTGGAGTTCCCCATGTACCACCAAGCAATATACTTGCATACCAGCCAGGCGTTCTACAATTTAACTCAATTCTGACACCAGCTACCTAGAGATAGTGTCAGATCCCACAGGTTGAGGGCTTAGTCCCATAAGATCGCCTTTTTCACCTCAGATGCCAATCATAAGGGCATGCTGTTACCTATGTTTCTGATTGACTGGCTGTAAATCCCAAGTTCCCATAATATCCTCCTTGGGTTTGATGAAGTTGCTAGAGCACCTTATAGAACTCAGGAAACTTATTTACTCACTAGATTACTGATTTATTACAAATGTTATTAAAGTATATAAATCAACAGCTAGATGAAAAGATACATAAAAGCAAGGCATATGGGAAGGGGCACTGGGCTTCCATGCCCTCTCGAAATTCACCATTCTCCCTGCATTTCCGCAAGTCCACCAACCTGGAAGCTCTCCTAACTACCATTTTGGGATTTTATGGAGCCTTCATTACTGTGAAAATTAATAAAGGGGAACCCCACTAAAATGGAATTGGGAGGGCAGAGGGAGCCGTCACTCCCCACCACTCATCATCAATTGCAAATCCAACAGGCAGAGAGGCCCCCTGCAAGTTGATACTGCTTTACTAGCTCAGCAGCAGGAAAGGTTTCTTCTTCCCTTCTACCCCCACAGCCAATGAGAGATAGTCACAACTCGGCCAATGAGAAACCACTATACTTCAATCTCCCAGTTTATTTTAATAGACATTTTGTTTATAACAATCTCTTCCAATTCCCCCTTTCCTCTATAAAAGGGTATTCCTCTCCTTTGTTCTCCAGACTTGCTCATGGTTTCACCATAGCTTGCTTGTCCCCAATTGCAATTTTCTGCTGTTCCATAATAAAGCCATTTAATATAACTAGCAGTTTTATTTTTAAGTTTGACATTACATAGCCATGAATGATTAAATCATTGGCCATTGGCAATTGATTCAACCTCCAGCTCGTCCCTAGAGGTTAGGAGGATGGTACTGGAAGTTCCAAGCCTCTACATAGTTGGCTTCCCTGGCAAGCAGCCCCCATCCTCCGGTGGAGTCCAAAAGTCACTTCATTAATAAAACAAAAGACACATTTGTGGCTCTCACCAATTAAGAAATTCCAAGGGTTTTAGGAGCTCTATGCCAGAAACAAGGAAAAAAACTAAATATATATTTCTTATTATAAATCACAATATCATAAACATTAAAATGTTACAAAAGGACAAAGGGGAAGTATGATGCATACCACTTGCTTAAAAATTTAAACCATATAAAATATTACATGTTATTTATTAATTTTTCTAAGCAACAATATATATCATTTCTATATTATAAATCATGGCCTAGAAAGATACACATTCATTTCTAGAAAGTGGTTTCCTCTGAGCACAAATGCAAGATTGGATGGGTGAAGAAGACATCAGTGTATCTGTAGTTATCCTATATATTTAAAAAAAATCCTAGGAAAAAATCAGTCTTTTAAAGTCACAAGTTTTGGGGTGTCTGAGTGGCTCAGTTGGTTAAGTATCTGACTCTTGATTTCAGCTCAGGTCATGATTTCACGGTTCTTGAGATTTCACCCACGTTGGGCTCTGTGCTGACAGCATGGAGTCTGCTTGGGATTCTCTTTTTCCCTCCCTCTTTCTCTCTCAAAATAAACAAAAATAGGGATGCCTGGGTGGCTCAATTGGTTAAGCGTCTGACTTCAGCTCAGATCATGATCTTGCAGTTTGGGGGTTCAAGCCCCGCATAGAGCTCTGTGCTGACAGCTCAGGACCTTGAGCCTGCTTCAGATTCTGTGTCTCCCTCTCTCTGCCCCTCCCACTCACTCTCCCTCTCTCTCTCTCAAAAATAGATGAACATTAAAAAACTAAAAATAAACATTTTTTTAATCTTTACTTATTTTTGAGAGAGACAGAGTGCAAGTTGGGGGAGGAACAGAGAGAGACACACAGAATCTCAAGCAGGTTCCAGGCTCTGAACTGTCAGCACAGAGCCCAATGTGGGGCTCCAACTCATGAACTGCAACATCATGACCTGAGCCAAAGTCAGCCACTTACTTAACTGACTGAGCCAGTCAGGAGCCCCAACATTTTTAAATTTAAAAAATTACATGTTTTAAAGCAGACTATTTCCTCAATGAATCCTAATGGTAGTAATTATGTAGGCCTCTAAATGGTCATGCTAAGGACAGTAAATAGGAGTAAATAGGGTCATTTGGCTGTTTGGCACACCAGCTTACATAAAGGTCTAAAGGCAAAGTAAATGTAATTATAATGGAAACCTAAAACATGGGAACCAAAATGTTCTTAACTTTTCTCAACAACCTTGAAAAACACAACTCATTGCTAATATGATTGAAAATTGAGGAGCGATTTAAAGTTATTGCAGAGGTGGATTAGATAAAATGCACCTGGGGTTGTTGGTGAATTTTAATGTAATTTAGAGCTGACAGAACTTTAGAACTAATGATCTAGCCCTGTGGTGATTCCTGGCACCTAGGAATTTGAAAGGTAGTAATGGGAATATGGGTGGAAGAAGAGTGATTTTCCATTTGCCTCAGAAATACATTTCTACTTTTCTTCAATTTTTGCCTGAAATCATACTAATTCTGTGTGGCAACACTGATTAACGTACGTTGATTAGAAGTTTGTCAGATTTATTTGTATTTGATTAATAAACCTTGAAAAAATGAATGAATAATTCTAAATAAATACAGTGCTTTTGGCGATAAAACTTTTCAAAATATTGATTTGCATGAAAAAATAGTAAAAAGATTCTTGGTAATAGAAAGGATGGAACAAATGTATAGTTTAGTGACTTTTTAGAAACTGAGACTCCTAAAAGATTTAATTGCTCAGGTCACATAGCTTGGGATGAAGAAACAGTCACTAGTCTACCAGTCTGGGTCACTCTACATGCTAATTTATCATTGTTTCTTTTTGAAAGGGAAGATGAGACAGGAATTTTCCAGGCTGACATAAATGCCAAGTGACTGACCAAAAATTCAGTATTTCTCAAAAGAAACAAATTAGTAGAAATGTGGTTACTGATGGTTCAGATATATGAAAGAGAACAAAATATGCCCCCAAGTATGCCTTTTTGGATATTGATTATTCTGAACTGGTGAGTTTTAAGAAAAAGCAGAGACAGGTGAGACCTTGAAAGTAGAGTAGAAATAACTCTTTTGTAAGAGACGTTTATAAGGGAGATCTCCATTTGTAAGGGTGTCTCCCTTTCCATATCAGGAAAAGAAGGATGATCCTAGATCTCTAGAAACGCTTATCAAAGGAGAAAGCAAGGACTTAAATCTTCAGACTACCACTATTTACTGTGTTTTCCTTATAACCTCCTATAACCGGCCTCTCCCCAACACCCAGTATTTTTTGTCTTTGGTGGAGGTGGTATTTAAGGTGGTGGCTTGGGCCACTTCTGAGCCCACTTCTGACCCACTCCTGGGTCTTTCCCATGCATACAGGAGGTATACATTTTATTAAACTTCTGTTTATTTTCATTCTGTTAATCTTTTTATTACAGAGCTGTCTCAGCCAAGGACCCAGAATGGCAGAGAAAAAAATTGTTTTTTCTCCTCCACACATACAAAGGAATAAGTTCCTACTGGGGAAAAAAATGGGAGGAAGGAAGGCCTATCTTGGAGGGTAAGAATTAGAAGTTCTGTGGTAATGCTCATCTAATCTGGCTGGGTAGAGGAATATTTCTCAGGAATAGAATTCAAGGGAAACAGTCTAAAGTAGAACAGGTGAGGGGCATCTGGGTGGCTCAGTTGGTTGAGTATCCAACTCTTGATTTTGGTCATGATCTCTGGGTCACGAAATCAAGCCCTGTGTCTGGCTCTGCACCGAGTGTGGAGCATGCTTGGGATTTTCTCTCTCTCCCCCCTCCTCTCTCTTTCAAAATAAATAAATAAACATTTAAAGTAGAATAGCTGATTTCTAGGTAGTTAGGAAATATCATTTGTGAAAAAGACTGGGATTATCACTAGGAAAGATCAAAGTCCTAAAAGAGAGACTATGGCCTATGTAAGAATGAAAGTAGAGCAGACCAGCAAAAAGAATCATAGTTTACTATAGGTGGTTGAGTAATTTTATATACTTGTCAGTGCCTAAAATATAAATAATGTGTATCCTTAACTCACTCTATGTCATAAAAAGATCAGCTATGTGCTTATAGAGTGGAAAAAATGTACTCTAGTTTGCTGGGTCTAAGAGGGACACCTGACATCCATATTCGTTTTCTATTGTTCTTCTAACAAATTACACACATTTAGTGGCTCCAAACAAAAAAATTATTCTCATACAGTTCTGGGCGTCAGAATTCCAAAATGGGTCTCACAGGGCTAAAATTCAGGTGTTAATGATAAGTCAGTCACTCTTTTTGGGGACTCTAGGAGAGAATATGTTTCCTTATCTTTTCCAGCTTCTAGAGACCTCCTGCATTCATTGACTTGTGGCATGTTCCTCTATCTTCAAAGCTAACAGCACAGGGTCTTCAAATCTTTGGCTCTGAAACTTTTGATCAAATGGGCCCACCTGGACAATTCAGGATAACCTTCTCATTTCAAAATCCTCAATTTAATCAAATCACCATATCTCTTTTGCCATGAAAAGTAAAATATCCACAGGTTCTGGAGATGAGGAAGTAGATATCTTTGGGAGGTGGCATTATTCTGCCTGCCACAGTGGTACATAATAACTTCTCTTCATAGGAAGAGAGAGTATGCAACCCTAATGGTTTTCCTTTTAAATCCCAAGGACGGTACTTTATGTAATTCATCTACCCATCACATAACAGAAAATGAGTAGCCACTTCACAGCGACAGGACTTGTTAGTTTATATAGTTCACAATGTAGAGAAAATGAGAAGTCTTAAGTTCCAGAAATGCACATATATGTGCTATAGGAAATGAAAAACAGTAATCTCCATGAAGATTTCATTTATTCTCCCTCTACCACCTCCTCCAGATTTGATCTCAAAGCTCCTCTTTGTTCTTTTTTTATAACTTATCATTTCACTATCATAACATTTACAATTTTATATTGAACTTCTCTTTTTACAAGTGTGCCTTCACACTGAAATGGGAAATCCTCAAGGGCAAAGACAATGATTTCCTTATCCATGTGTCCCAGTGCCTGATAGGATACTTGGATCATATTAGGCACTGAATACATCTTTGCTAAATTCACCTATATTTATTCACTTTGGTCATTTTTCTATATAAAAAAAAAACTCCTTGAGCAATAGTCTTTTCCTAATGTATGTTACGTATTTTATACTCACAAAGGCATTATGGCATTATGGGTATAATGCCATGAATGGGGTTCAGAGAATCTACAAGATCCCTAAATGTATGCATAAAATGCTGGGTGTATATGAGAAGGTTAATATCCTTTTCAGTAATGTCATTTTATGAGTAGAGCATTCTGATCATCTTTTACTACACTGTTGGAAGGAGTGTTATACATGTCCTTAGACATTTCTTTTTTTTTTTTTTTTCAATATATGAAGTTTATTGTCAAATTGGTTTCCATACAACACCCAGTGCTCATCCCAAAATGTGCTCTCCTCAATACCCATCACCCACCCTCCCCTCCCTCCCACTCCCCATCAACCCTCAGTTTGTTCTCAGTTTTTAACAGTCTCTTATGCTTTGGCTCTCTTCCACTCTAACCTCTTTTTTTGTTGTTGTTCCTTTCCCTCCCCCATGGGTTTCTGTTAAATTTCTCAGGATCCACATAAGAGTGAAACCATATGGTATCTTTCTCTGTATGGCTTATTTCACTTAGCATAACACTCTCCAGTTCCATCCACGTTGCTACAAAGGGCCATATTTCATTCTTTGTCCTTAGACATTTCTAATAGGGTGGAGGTTCAACTTCACACAGGGCAAAATAAAAGACGGTAGCATTTTATTTTCGAGAAGTGATTGGATGTCTTAATCATATCACTCTTGAGTGGCCACAGTTACTTTTTCCATAATGAAAGGTCTAATTGCTTTGGATACCAGTTTCCGTTTTCAAGCTGGTCTGGGGTATTAGTGTCTGTCTCCATTAGCCTTTTTCTGGAAGTTATTTGTATGATACTTTCGGTGCCAGATGCATTACAAAAATGTTGATGGCCAGTATCTTGGCCTGCGATAATTGGGTGCTTTCAGTGTTAGAAATGCCAAGTTGTTAATTAGCTTAATGTAAGGACTACACATCAACTTTTTATTTTCATTTTGATTGGCTAGCATTATCTTCTTTTAAAGTAGATGCCTGTTAAAGTGTTTTGAGAGGTGCTTGTTTTCATAAAATAATCATCCTAGATTAGTGAATTATGAACAGCTGCCTTGAGTGAGAACTGATTTAGTCCATTACTCAAAGCATGAACCAAAACATTATTGGTGCACAGAGAATTTATGGGAAAATCCAATTTTGCCACGCTCTAACAACAGCACAGCAAATCAAGGTGGTGCTCTGGGACTAAAGCAATTTTACTATTCATGGAAAACTTTGATACCTAATGTTTTCTTGATTAGCAGAGAGAAGCTACATGTATTAAGAATCAAGTCTAATAGAGCAAAGGAATCTAAGTTTCTTATGACTTCACTGTGAACATATCAATTTTTCTTTTGTTCCTAGTCTATTTTAAAATACTGATATTGTTAAGCATAAGTTTGACTACAACAACTATGGGATTAGGATTTCTAATTAATATATTCCAGTTTCCATCACTCATTTTACTGATGGATTTTAGGATTCTGAACTGAGTTTGCCAAGTTGGCAGCTAGGCAAATCATTAAAATTGAAAATGGCATCGCCCTGACAGTAAAGTCTTTGAGCACATTTGAAACTCAGGAATGGCTGGAGCTGCCACATGTCATGAGTGATAGCTTCTATTCTGAAGGAGAAAATCTATGCATCATCATGCCTAGGATAGGTAGGCAATGAGTGTTATATATTATAATCTTCATCAATGATAATGATGGAAAAACTAATAACAAAGATGATAATAAATTATTGACAAATACAGTTAGAATAATGCTTGATTCTCAGATTTAATTATTGTTAGATTATCATGGCAGAGAGCACTGTGTGATGAAATGGGTTTGGACATAAAGGATGTCAGAAGACTTGAATTCTAGACCTGCTTATCACACTTATCATTTGTACAGCTTTAAGAACATCAAATAATTTCTCTCAGTGTCAGTTTCCTCAATCATAAAATGGAGATAGGAACAGGTATTAACTGTAAGTGGGCACAAGGAAGCAAATAATGTGACAGAAATGCTCCAAAACTGGATTGTGGTGATGGCTGGGCAACTTGGTATATTTACTAAAAATTATTGAATCAACACTTAAAATGGTGAACTTTATGGCATGTAAATTACACCTCAATATATTTGCTAAAAAGATGAGGGTGCTTATTTATTCTTTCAACAAATGAATGGCATATCCTGTTTTCAAAGAGCTCACAATCTCAGATGATAAATAAATTTGCAATAATTCTGCCTTTCACCCTAATATAATCAGTGCATTATAGCTTTTACTCTGTGCCAGGCACTGTGCTAAGCACTTTATGCACATTGACCCTTTTAATCCTCATAGCTATTATCATCTCCCTTTCACAGATGAGCAATCTGATATGCAGATTAGTGGAGGTCGCACAGGCATTAAGTAATGGAGCAGAGATTCAAATCCAGGTCTTTTGACTCCAGAGTGTGTTCCTCTTAACCAATACCGCCAGTGGTCACTGGAGGTGGCCTCATTTACAGACATATGGCTTCACAGCAAACTTTACGAAGATAATGAATTAAACAAAGTGCTATAGTTCAGATTTTCTCTAATGTTTTAAATATCTTTTCTGTTTTTGATAATATCCTTTTCTCATTATTACTATTTTTTAACATATCTTCAGTGTATTTTTCAATTCACCAATTGTTCTTGTTCTTATTTCAGAATTGTTTGCTTTTATCTTTATTTCATCTTTGTTTCTGCATTTTGGGTTACTCTGTGTGTTGATTTCTTAAATTAAAATTCTTAATTTATTCATTTTTTTTTCTGATTCATCAATTAAAGCTTATAAAGCAATCAGTTTGTCTTTAAGCATAGCTTTGGCTATAATCTTTAAGTTTTATACATAGTTGCCACGAGTTTGATGAATAATATCAACTTCATGGGATATACACATAATATTTTTTTCTTTAATTCTTCATTTTAGTCATAATTTGTGGAATCTCCCTTTCCCATCATTTATTGACATCTTAGATTTCCTACCATTTTTGATTATTAAAATGCAGTCCAGTCATAAATTTATTAGGCAATTCTAGTGGAAATTTGATAAAAGAGTAAAATACATCAACTCAAATAAGCATTGTGTGAAAGTGACAGGAAAGCTCAACATCAAGAAAATTATCTTTTATGAGAAAAGGCATATAAAATTAAAAATAAATAGTAGTGAGTATGTTTTAGCTTATGCATGAAATTGATAGGTGTATCCACAAAAGAGAAGAATCTTTTTGAGGGAAAAAAACAGCAGAATTATTCAAAATAAACAATACTGATTATGTTCAAATTAAATTCAGAATGGGGGAGGAATTTTAACCCATTGAACTGATGAACTCCGGGACTTGAATCCACCAACATTGAAATATATGCTTTCCATTTGACTCTCTGACCATGAAAGAAAGCCAGCAATGTCTTTTGTATTATTAGCAAAGCTCCTGAGATATTTATGACTTTGGGAGGAAATCACCTTCTTTGAAAACAGTGAGGAAAACTCAGCTTTGGACAGAGATATCACTGACCAATCTCACTAGAAGGAACATAGAACTTGGCAAGAGATAGTAGGTAATATGTTTGTAATGAAACACATAATTGGATATGGGCTATGATTGATGAATTGGAAGGAAGTGACGATCCACAAGTAAGGTGACTCTACAAAGTTTAAAGAAGTCTAGGAAGTCTAAACCATGCTGCATTCTATACAAACTGAGCTGGTCATATGAAGAGGATTTCACTGACTCCAAATAGTTCTCAGGAGTCCCTCCCTTACCTTCCATCCATTTTCTTAACAATATATCCTTTGACACTATTTATGATGCTGCAGAGGGGAAGCCCGATTGAAATGTGGATCCATGCTTGGTTTGAAGTCACTGTTAGTACACTCTGAGCAAGTGTGATAAATAGATTCTGTGTTTCCCTAGGTGTCTCTTCATGTAAATTGATGACTGCTGCCCAGGGGAATGAGCAGGGCCTGAAGACATGAAGAGAGATTAGTTTAAATGTGACAAGGCCATAATCTGTAACGAGGAACATCTGTCACTGTCACACAGGAGAACCATGGTGCTGAGAAGACCCTCTCCACTTGGAAAAAGTCTCCCACTTCATGGCTGACAGTTCAGGCCTCTTTAGCTCAACTCTACTTGTTCCCTCCAAAAAGCTCTTTTATTCAAATTTGACAAACTAATTACAGCTACCATTTGGCTTTCAATGATTCAATTATGGCTGCAGTCACTTGGTTTAGTAATTACTAAAATTATGGTTTGGGCCCAAGTCCAGTTCTGTCTTTGCTCTCTTCCCCACGGAAACAGAGAAGCACTTTTATAGGAAAATAGATGGTGATTCAGGAGTGAGGTTGTAACAATCATTTTAAATGACCTCAGTTGATGGGAAAATAAAACTGAACAGCCTCGCTTGAGAATAGGGCTAAATTTTTTTCTGACTCTTTAAGAAACCTGACACCCTGAAACTATAGGCTTGGTTTCCATGGATAATTTTGTTTTCTGCATGATTGAGGCAAAAACTCTTTTTTTCCCCTTTCACTTATGCTCAACTTGTTAGAATTTATTATAAACTGCTGGTTTATACATGGTGTTTTGGTTTAACTGCAGCAAAGATTCTAGGTTTTTAATACCTCCTCCCCAGGTTGGTTTTGGAGAGAGAAAAGCCTTGGGAGGCATAAAAATTTTAGAAATCCTGAGAATGTAGTTTTACTTGACTTGAAGGCCTTATCACAGTTTTATTGCTGAAATTGCTCAGTATATAGGATATAATGTTTAGTTAAGTAAAGAACATGGTCAAGTTTAAAGTTGTGGTTTTTTCTGTACTGTGCAATTGTGGTTAAGTCACTTAATTTCAGTTATCTAAGTTTCCTCATCAATAAGTGGGGATTAATATAAGATGCTTCTGTCATGGGCTCTTTGTGAGAATTAAAAAAAAGGAAACAAAAAACAAATGCAAAAAATAGAAAACAGTTAAAAATTGGTAGTCATTAAAACAAAAATATCAGTATTTTAAACCTTAAGGATCTAAAAATACCAATAAATGACAGACACTGTCAGAATGGGTGGAAAATAAACAAGACCCAAATACCCAACTATATGTTGTCTCCAAGAAATTCATTCTAAATGTAAAGACTTAGACCAAAAGTGAAGAGATGAAGAATGATAATCTCAACTAACCTACTCAGAAGAAAGCTGAAGAAGCTATCCTAATTTGAAACAAAGCAGACTTTAGAACAAGGAAAATTTTCAAAGATAGAGAACAACATCATATAATGATAAAAGGGTCAATTCTCGAAGGAGCTTGGGAAGATGGCAGAGTAGGAGGACCATGAGCTCACCCTGTCCCACATTTACAACTAGGTATCATCCACATCCAAGTAAATAAGCTGGAGAGTGATCTGAAGACTGGCAGAAGAAACTCCACAACTAAATATGGAGAAGAAACTACATCTCAAATGTTAGGAAGGTCAGAAAGGCTGAGGAAGGCTGCTAGTAGCAGGGAGTGAGCAGTACATCGAGAAGAGGGCAGAAAAATGGGCCCTCACACCAGGGACCTTACACAAGACTAATCCCCATAATGGTTTGCTTTAAAAACCAGAGGGACTGAATTCCATAACTTTGTAAAACCAGTGGGATTTGGTGCCTGGAGCTTTAAAAGTCAGCTGATTCAGCACTGGGTGTACCAAGAGGGTGAGTGATAGCTAGATCACTGCCCTCAAAGAGACAGCAGCCTCTGTAGAAAGTCAACATAAAAACTATAGTTTGCACAATGATGGGGGCAGAAGGGAGAGAGATCTATTCAGATGGATTTCTGAGCATGTTGAGGGATTTCTTTGAAAATGAGAAAGCTTGTAGGTGCTATTTTCCTCATTTGCCCCCCACCCAGAATAAACACAGAGCCACCTGTGGGAGGTGAGGCTGCACAGATACTTATAGCATTAGCCCAGGGCTCAGGACACATTTTGTTAAGGCTGTGTCCATGCCCTACCCAGCTGCCAGGTGCACAGCTGCCACTGGCTGCCCTGCCTAGCTGCAGCACAGTGCCTAGCCATGGGTCCCAGTCACTGCTGTGTGCTTTGCCCAGCAGCTGATGTATAGCTGCTATGGTGGGCAGTAACCTGCAGTCATGTTGTGCCCAGCTCATACCCCCAGCCACCATCACACGCTGGGCCCAGATGCCAGATGCACAGTTGCCACTGCCTACTGTACCCAGCCATGAATCTCTAGATGCCATTAGGTGCCAGGCTCAGCTGTGTCCAGCCATCATCATGCACTGTGCCCAACCTTGTGCCCCACAGGTACCATGGCACACAGCTACCACCTGCTGCAGCACTTCAGGGGATATGGCATGGGACTAATGGCCCAATGCAAATTTTGCTAACACTTCCACCCCACTCCCATGTTCCCCAGAGGGCACAGCCCCTCAGAGCTGACTTGCTTGGGTCCTACTAGCACCACAGAGAGCAAAACACAGCTCACAACAGGCAGAGTCAGTGCAGATGTCTACACTGAAAGGAAAAGTAGCTTAGACATAACAACAGAGTGTAAGCAACAGACATAGGATTCTTTCCTGAAGCTCCAGGTTCTGGTGAACAGGGGACACTACACTACACGACAGTCCAGACCTCCTCTTAATAAAGTCACTACTTTCAAGGGCAGAAGACATAGCTGACTTTCTTAACACATAGAAACAAACACAGACTGGAAGACAAAATGAGGAGATAGAGAAATTTATCCTAAATTAAAGAACCGGACAAGGTCACGACCAGAGATCTAAGCAAAAGAAATGTAAGTAACATGCCTGATACAGAATTTAAAGGAATGATCATTAGGATACTCACTGGGCTTGAGAAAAGAGGGGAATACATGCATGAGACCCTTAACACAGAGATAAGGAATAACACAACAAAGATAAAGCTCAATAAATGAAATGAAAAACTCACTTGATGAAATGAATAGCAGGATGAAAGAAGCAGAGGAACAAATTAGTGACATAGAATACAGAATAATGGGAAATAATCAAGCTGAACTAAAGAGAGAAAACAGAATTATGCAATACAAGAATAAAGTTAGGGAACTCAGTGACTCCATAAAACATAATGACATTTATATAATAGGAGTCCCAGAAGAAGAGTGAGAAAAGGGAGCAGAAAATTTATTTCAAGAAATAACAGCTGAAAACTTTCCTGATCAAGTAAGGAATCCAGATTCAGGAGGCACAAAGAAGTTCCAACAACAAAAAGAAAAGAAACGAAAAGAAAAGAAAAGAAAAGAAAAGAAAAGAAGAAAAGAAAAAATAAAAACAAAAAAAAAAGCAGATCCACCAAGACATGTTGTAATTAAACTAATGAAATATAGTGATTAAAAAATATCTTAAAAGGAGCAAGACAAAAGAAGTCAGTATCTTACAAGGGAAAACCCATAAGAGTATCAGGGGATTTCTCAGTAGAAACTTTCCAAGCCAGAAGGGAGTGGCATGATACATTCAAAGCGCTGAATGGAAAAAAATATGCAGCCAAGAATACGCTATCTAGTAAGGCTATCATTCAGAATAGAAGAAAGGATAAAGAGTTTCTCCAACAGACAAACTAAAGAGGTTCATGACCACTAAACTAGCCCTAGAAGAAATAGTACAGGGGTCGCTTTGAGTGGAAAGCAGAGACCAAAATTGACAGTAAAAAAGTAGGAAACAAAAAAGATAATAAAAATGAATATTTGTGTAAAACAATCAGTGAACTCACAAAAAATGATATAAAATATAATAACATATACCTAAAAAATGGGGGAGAAGAAGAGAAAAGAACAGGTTCAAATTTAAGTGGCCATCAACTTATTATATAGACTCCTATATGCAGACAGGTTATACACAAATGTGATGGTAACCATATATCAAACTATGAATATTTTGCAAAGAATAAAGAGAAATACAAACATATCACTAAAGACAATCAGCAAAACATGCAAGAGAGAAACAAGATCAGAGAAATAGTCAGAAACAATTACAAAACAAGTATTAAAATGGAAATAAATACATACCTTTCAGTAATCATTTTGAATGTAAGTGGACTTAACATTCCGATCAAAAGACATAGGATGACAGAATGGATTAAAAAAACAAGATTCATCCAAATGCTGCCTACAAGAGACTCATTTTAGACCTGAAGACACATGCAGATTGAAAATAAGGGGATGACGAAATATCTATCATGCAAATGGGTGTCAAAATAAAGCTGGAATAGCAATAATTCTATTGGACAAAATAGACTTTAAAACAGACTTTTAACAAGAGGCAAAGAAAGACACTATATAATAATAAAAGGGACAAACCAACAAGAAGATATAACAATTGCAATATTTATGCACCAACATAGAAGTACCCAAATTCATAAAATAGTTAATAACAAACATAAAAGAGTGAATTGATTATAATATAACAATAGTAGGGGACTTTAACACCCAGCTTACATCTAAACAGTAAAACAATAAGGAAACAATAGCTTTGAACAACATACTGAAACAGTTGGATGTAACAGATATATTTAAATCATTCTATCCTAAAGCAGCAGAATACACATTATTTTTAAGTGTACATGGAACATTCTCCAGAATAGATCTAGAATATTAGCCCACAAAACCTGCTTCAACAAATTCAAAATCGAAGTCATACCATGCATCTTTTCTGATTATAATTTTATGAAACTAGAAGTCAACCACAAGAAAAAATCTGGACAGAACACAAATACATGGAGGTTAAATGACATGCTACTAAACAATGAATGGATCAACCAGTAAATAAAAGAAGAAATAAAAAAGTACGTGGAAATAAATGAATATGAAAACACAATGGTCCAAAACCTTTGGGATACAGCAAAAGCAGTTCTAAGAGGAAAGTGTATAGCAATTCAGGCCTACCTCAAAAAGCAAGAAAAAATCTCAAATAAAAAACCTAACCTTACACCTAAAGGAGCTAAAAAAGAACAACAAATAAAACCTAAAACCAGCAGAAGGAAGGAAATGATAAAGTTTAGAGCAGAAATAAATGAGATAGAAACTAGAAAAACAATACAATTGATCAATAAAACCAGGAGCTGGTTCTGAGAAAAAAATCAATAACATTGATAAACTTCTAGCCAGACTTATCAAGAAAAAAAAAGAAAGGACTCAAATAAATAAAATCACAAATTAGATAGGAGAAATAACAACCAACACCACAGAAATATAAACAATTGTAAGAGAATATTATGAACACTATATGCCAACAAACTGGACACCTAGAACAAAGGGATAAATTTCTAGAAACATAAAATTTCAGTTTATAACTACCAAAAGTGAAACAACAAGTAGAAAATTTGAACAGACTGATAACTAGCAAAGAAATTAAATCAGTAATCAAAAAATTTCCAACAAACAAGTCTAGGACCAGATGGCTTCACAGGTGAATTCTACTAAACATTTAAAGAAGAGTTAATGAGGGTTGATGGAGGGACGTGGGTGGGGGATGGACTAGATGGGTGATGGGCATTAAGGAGGGCACTTATGATGAGCACTGGGTGTTGTATGTAAGTGATGAATCACTGAATTCTACTTCTGAAACCAATATTACACTGTATGTTAACTAACTAGAATTTAAGTAAAAATTTGAAAAGAAAAATATAAAGGAGAGTTAAAACATATTCTTCTCAAACTATTCCAAAAAATAGAAAAAGAAGGAAAACTTCCAAATTCATTCTATGAGGCCAGCATTATCCTGATACCAAAACAGGATAAAGACACCACTAAAAAGAGAACTATAGGCCAATATCCCTGAGAACATGGTTGCAAAAATTCTCAACAAAATACAAGCAAACTGAATCTAACAATACATTAAAAAAAAATCATTTACCATGCTCAAGTGGGATTTAATCCTGTGTTGCAAGTGTGGTTCAATATTCACAAATCAATCAGTGTGACACATCACATCAATAAGCAAAAGGATAAGAGCCATATGATCATTTCAACAGATAAAGAAACAGCATTTGACAGAGTACAACGATTCATGATAAAAACCCTCAACGAAGTAGGTTTAGAGGGAACATATTTCAACATAATGAGGGCCATATGAAGAGCTAACATCATCTACAATAGGGATAAAAAGAGACCTTTTCCCCTACGGTCAGGAAAAAGACAAGGATGTCCATTCTCACCAGTTTTTTTTTTTTGTCAAATTTTTAATGTTTATTTATTTTTGAAAGATGGGGCAAACAGGGGAGGGGCAGAGAGAGAGGGAAACACAGAGCACAGAGCACAGCACAGAGCCTAATTCCGGCTTGAATTCTGGAGCCATGAGATCATGACCTGAGGCTCAGTCGGACCTGAGCCACCCAGGCATCCCATATTCTCATCAGTTTTATTCAACATAGTACTGGAAGCCCTAGCCACAGCAATCAGACAACAAAAAGAAATAAAACCTCATCCAAATCAACAAGGAAGAAGTAAAATTTTGCTATTTGCAGATGACACGATACTATATCCAGAAAACTTGAAATATCCACCAAACAAACCTGCCAAAACTGATGAATGAATTCAGTAAAGTCAGAATACAAATTCAATGTACAGAAATCTGCTGCCTTTCTATATACCAATATGAAGCAGCAGAAAGAGAAATTTTTAAACATCCCATTTACAAATGTGTCAGAAATAATTAGATACCTAGGAATAAACTTAACCAAAGAAGTCAAATATCTGTACTCTAGGAACTATAAAACACTGATGAAAGAAGTTGAAGATGACACAAAGAAATGGAAAGACATTTCACACTCATGAACTGGAAGAACAAATATTGTTAAAATATCTATACTACCCAAAGCAATCTACACATTTAATGCAATCGCTATCAAAATACCATCAGCATTTTACACAATTATGTAAACAATCAACAAAACTAAAAGGCAACCTGCTGAATGGAAGAAGATATTTACAAATGGCATATTTAATAAAAGGTTAGTATCTACAGTGTATAAAGAACTGATAAAACTCAACACCCCCAAATAACTGAATTAAAAAATAGGCAGAAGTCATGGATATTTTCCAAAAGGAGACATACAGATAGCCAACAGACACATTAAAAGATGTTCATCATCACTTACTATCAGGAAAATGCAAATCAAAACAACAATGAGATATCTCACCTGTCAGAATGACTAAAATAAAAAATAAAACAAACAACAAGTGTGGCAGAGGATGAGGAGAAATAGGAACTCTCTTGCACTGTTGGTGGGAATGCAAACTGGGGCAGCCACTGTGTAAAACAGTATGGAGTTTCTTCAAAAAGTTAAAAATAGAACTTCTTTATGATCCAGCAATCGCACTACTTGTTATTTACCAAAAGAATAAAAAACGCTAATTCATAGCAGCATTATTTACAATAGCCAAGATATGAAAGCAGTCCAAGTGCCCACTGATTGATGAATGGATAAAGAAGATGTGGTATACACCCACAATGGAATGCTACTCAGCCATAAAAAATGAAATTTTGCCCTTTTCAATAACATGAATGGAACTAGAGAATATAATGTTAAGCAAATAAGTCAGAGAAAGACAAATGCAATATTATTTCACTCACAGTGAAATTTAAGAAACAAAACAAATGAGCAAAGGGAAAGAGAGAGAGAGAGAAATAGACTTTTAATTATAGAGAACGAACCAATTGCTCCAGAGGGGAGTAGGGAGGAGGTTGGGTTAAATTGGTGATAGGAATTAAGTAGTTTCCTTTTTGTGATGACCACTGAGTGATGTATGGAATTGTTGAATCACTATATTTGCACCTAAAACTAATATAACACTATATGTTAACTAACTGGAATTAAAAATTAAAAATTAAAATTAAAAAATACTATTCACATTGGAGTCCTTAAAAAGATGTTCAATGAGTTAATGTTTAAAAGTATTTATGGGGCGCCTGGGTGGCTCAGTCGGTTGGGCATCCAACTTCAGCTCAGGTCACGATCTCGCGGTCCATGAGTTCGAGCCCCGCGTCAGGCTCTGGGCTGATGGCTCAGAGCCTGGAGCCTGCTTCCGATTCTGTGTCTCCCTCTCTCTCTGCCCCTCCCCCGTTCATGCTCTGTCTCTCTCTGTCTCAAAAATAAATAAAAAAAAAAAAAAAAAAAAAAAAAAAAAAAAAAAAAAAAAAAAAAAAACATTAAAAGTATTTAGAACTGTCTCTGTATCATTAGAAAATGTCGGACATGACAATATTCTCTTTTGAAGAGAGATAAGCTAAGAAGTATATTTTGCATATATTATAATTTATCTTCCTTTAAAACCAGGAAAGTAAACTTATAATAAATTCTGATTTTGACATACTTAAAAGATTGAAACTTAAGGGGTACCTGGGTGGCTCAGTGGGTTGAGGTCGTGATCTCTTGGTTTGTTAGTTTGAGTCCTGTATTGGACTCATTGCTGTCAGTGCAAAGCCTGCTTCAGATCCTCTGTCCTCCCCCCTCTCTGCCCCTCCCCTGCTCATTCTCTCTCTCTCAAAAATAAACATTTAAAAAATATTGAAACTTAAGATGTTTTAATATACACACAAAAAAGGGTCAGTGCTCCAACACATGAACCTAATAACAGTATCAAAATACATGAAACAAAAATTTATAGAAAGGTGAAAAAAAGAAATACACTATTATAGGTAGATACTTTAATACCACCATTGTTTAGGTAATTGATGATGAAAAATCAGGCAGAAAATCAGTAAGTATACAGTTGACCTGAACCACACTATCAATCAACTTGATCTAAATGACATTTATAGAATACTTCATCCAACAATAACAGAATACACATTCTTCTCAAGTTCAGATGGAATGTTCACCAAGAGAGACTACACTCTGTCTTGTAAAATTCACCTTAACAAATTTAAAAGAAAAGAAATCATACAAATTGTGCTGTCAGACCACAATGGAATTAAACAAGAAATCAGTAGCAGAAAGACAGGTGGGCAATTTCCAGATATGTGGCAAATGAGGACCATAAGGGACACAGAACTATAACAAAATCACTCAAAATTTTTACTCACCATTCCCTTTGTGTGTTGGTGAAGGGAATGCCTTGGAGAAACACCTGTTCTATTGTTAGATACAAAGAGGAAAAAAGTAATGAGTTTTCATTACTCTCCCAGTGAATTAAGAGAATTAAGTTAGAATTCTGTTGTATGTCACTCTAGAAGTTGACTTTGTCCACAAATGTAGTCAATCTTTATTATTTGTAGATTCTGTATTTGTGAGTTTGCCTACTGTCTAAAACATGTAACTCCAAAATCAATGTTCACAGTGTTTTCATGGTCATTCATAGATATGGGCAGAGCAGTAGGAAATTTGAGTTACTCAACTCACACATTCCCAGCTAAGGGCAAACAAAATGATGCTCTGCCTTCTTGCTTCAGCTTTCATACTACAAACAAGTTTCCTTTTCACAGTTTATTTAGTGCCATTTTTTTGTGCTTTTTGGAGGGCAATTTTGCTTTTTAAAATGACCTCCAAGCATACCACTGAAACAATGTCTAGTTTTCCTCATTGCAAGAAAACTGTAATATGCCTTATGAAGAAAATACATGTGTTAGATTAGCATCATTCAGGCATGAGTTGCAATGCTGTCGGCCCTGAGCTCAATGCTAATGAATCAACTATATATATCTTTTTTTAACGATTTATTTTTGAGACAGGGAGAGACAGCATGAACAGGGGAGGGTCAGAGAGAGGGAGACACAGAATCTGAAACAGGCTCCAGGCTCTGAGCTGTCAGCACAGAGCCTGACACGGGGCTTGAACTCATGGACCGCGAGATCATGACCTGAGCCGAAGTCCGACGCTTAACCGACTGAGCCACCCAGGCACCCCCATATATATCTTTAAACAGACATAAGATTATGTACTATTCTGTTGATAAAAATGTGACTAGAGGCCCAAAGGAATCTAACCCTATATTTCCCATGGGAGAAATGGTTCAAACTTTGCTAATTCAGTGTTTGTGATGACTTTATAAACCATAAGTACCTCAAATAATGACAGTTGACTGTAAGTACAAGTTTTGATATCTACTCTATAGTAGAGACTGAACTTTGTGTTATTCAACAAATACATACGAGTTTGTTCAATGTGACAGACTTGTTCTAAGTAATGAGGGGACAGTAGTGTAGTAAACCAAAGACCTCAGCCTTCTTTATTTATGGAGCTTATATTCTAGTAAAGCAGAGAGGAAATAGACATATAAACGTATAATATGTTCGTTATGGTAAGTGCTATGAAGTAAGCTTCCATGCTCTAGAATGTAGATTATGTAAATAAAACTCAGGGAAGCTGAGTTGCTTATGAAAAATCTAAAGTGATGCAAAATTCAAGCTCAGCTCTTGTGGCTTCAGAAACTATGCTCTTTCAATTAATTTACACTTGATCCTTCTCATGAATGTATGTACTAGAGCGCACTTCTTTGTAAGAGAACTGCATCTAGTTCCTGTGAAGAAGACCCTATCTCAAAAGATAATAAATTTATACTTGAGAGCAGTTTTCAACATAGAGACCAATTTTGCCTCCCTACAGAACATTTGATAATCTTGAGACATTTTTGTTTGTCCTACTTGGGTAGGGAGTGATTCTGGCATCTAGCGGGGAGAGATCAGGAATAGTACTTAACATTCTACAGAATAGAACAAAGAATTGTCTGGCCAATAGTAGTTAGATGGAGAAATTGGAACTTAGAGCTAGACGAGCAACACTTTCAAGTGGCTAGCTCATGACTCATGTGGGAAAATAAAAGATCTTATATCTTGCTTTTCTCATGATCAGATTTAATGTGCAGCATCATAGGGGAGAAAAATTTGCCACCCTAAAATGTGTCTCTTTGGCATTGGAATTATTTTAGGCTAATTAAAAAAAAACCCAGAAAACTAAGTTTTTCTTTTTGGCCTCCTTTCTAATTGCTTGAAAGAATTTAGAGAGAGGACCTATTCCAGGTGGGGAGCTATCACCAGGGATAACTATAGTATAATGTGAACTAGTTATGGTAGACAGGGAGGAACCTAGCAAGGCCCATTTTGGCCAAGGTCCTCACTATGTCCCATTGTTTCTGGATGGCCCAGCAAACATTTGTTTACCCCACAGTTATTCCTTACATTCTTTCTGTGAATTGCATTCCTTCATTTTGAAGCCCCAGACTCCTACCCCTATTCCTGAGTCCAGAATAATATATATACCTCATCTTACCTGTTTTTGGAATCTCTCATGTTTATGTGGATCCCCTGTATGTACATTATTAAATTTGATTTTCTTTTGTTAATGTTTGATGTCAATTTAATTCTTAGACTGGCCAGAAGAAGCTTAAAGGGTAAAATAAAAATTTTCCTCCCCAACAGCATTATCCTACCATTGTCAATTTAATATCTTTCTAAATCTAAAATACTCTCACTATAGATGCCAATGTATCCCTTTCCCAACAATCTTCCTTTCCAAGCTGTTTGAGAATTCTCAGTATGTATTTAGGAACTGAGGAGGTAAAAATAAGAAGAAAAGGAAAGGGAGACATTGATGGCAGAATAATGGAGAGATAGATTAAAATATAAACATCAAAAAAGAAACTTGAATGACTCTCTATTATGGTCTTCCTTCTTCCCTTACCCCTCTTATGCTTCATTTAGTTCTTCTCTCTTCCTTTCAACAGATTATTATTTTCTTCTTTTACTGTGCAAAGCATGATGTATAGATGAGATTATCTTTTGAGGAAATTTTGTTACTAATAAGTGTTATATTTTACAAAGTACTTTTCACATCTATTATTTCACCTGAGTCTTTCTATAAACCTTATTTTATAGACAAGTAAAGACTTTTATAGACAAATAAAGACTCAGGGAACATATGTGAACTTGTCCACAGTAATAGTAGAACAAGAACTCGTCTGTAGTGTTCTTTCATCTAGATAATTCTGACTTAGATACGAGGATTATGAGGCTATAGGGTTCTTTATTGCCCTATACTTATCAGAGTATCAGAAATGGTATTTATTTTGGATTAAAAAATCACAGAAAACATGTTTTAAAAAGGTGAGATACTGTCTTGGGAATATGTAATGAAATCTACTCAAAATAACACTAAAATGAGGGTTCTGTTGAACTGCTATTAGGTATCAGGCACTAACACAAAGTAGCTCATTAAGCCCCTCAGATGTCTCAAGAGCTAAATTGTTTTTATCCTATATCTGAGAGAAGAAAAAAAAAATTTTTGAGTGACCTTCCAGTTGTGTTGCCTGTATTAACTGGTAGTTAGTATTTACGAATTAAAGGTTCCCCCCCTAATAACACATTTTTATAATTTTGGTCCCAAAATTTTGTACACAAACAACCAAAAGGTTGGTTAATCACATTGCAAACATGCTAATAGTTTATTTGCATCTTGCATTTAAAGGGAAAGGGACCACTTTCTGACTAAATAATTTAAATCTAAATATTAATATAAGACAGGTATCTATTCTTTTGAAGAATTTATTCATTAAGAAAACCTATATTCCACTTACTGCTCCTGCTCTCTTCTGAGTCAGACCACTCATTACAGTGTTGGCTCTGATTAGAAAATATATTAGAAAATTAAAGATTTCTTGGCAATCTCTAAGTCATGGATCTGAGACCTATCTTATTCAGGGCTTTCATCTTAATTTCACTTGGGACATTTCTGGGAAATATAAGATGCCAATCTCTATGGAAAATTTGGAGCTGTCTCTCCCCAGTCCACAGCAGAATTTGCCTAGTGTTCTAAATTCTGTCTCTAAGGCAAACAAAACAGCAGCTAAGGTTCAGTGAGTGTGGACACCTCCAGATCCTCCAGGAGGTAAATCTGCTAAATAATGTAATTTCTGCTATTTTTGCTTTTCAAGATCAATGAAGACTTAGTGAAAGCATTATATTTGGAAAGCATAGCTTGAAGCCTCATGAGAAAGGATGAGAGTTATGCACACCTTGTGTACTCATTTTCTGATTCTCTTAGGAGCCAAATTTGCTCCCTGTTATTTCTGTCGATTCATGCTTAAATGGCTTATTTCTTGGTTTTTAGTGATTTTTGGTTGTGAACTCATTTAGGGGAAATTTGTCATGAGACATGTAAGTTGTACTCCTACAGGGAGAATGTGTGTTTTCCTCTGCCAGTTGCTTGGCATCACTACCATCTTCAAAATAAATCATCTCTTTGAGGTTTGTAGGAAAACTTATTGTTTGAATTTAGTCTGCAGACATACTTATTTCTTGTTATAAAATCTCAGCTAAAATTTCCTGCTGACTCTCATGGGGGTACTCTTTTTTTTTTTTTTTTCTAACTCACCTTCTCAGTAAGAATGTAGACAGATTTATGCAGAGGCTTCCTATTAGACATTCACCTTTGGACAGAATCCATTCTTAGTCTTCTGTCATCTGTAGCTCTCAGTTTCAACCACCAGAATTGAAACTCAAGGACACCATGGGTACGTACGTGGGGTCAGAACTCACTTCCCTCTCTGGATTCCTATTTTTATTTATTTATTTTGCCTCTCAGAATTTTACTAATTTCCTCAACTTAGGTGTATTTATGATTATATATTAGATATATCAACTTAGATATATTTATGGTCAGCTATATTTACAATTAATGGCTTACATTATTTTATTATTCTTAGTGAGACAGTTTTTCAAGTTTCATAGTACTGCCAGAAATGATTACTCTCTAAGATTTTATAGAAGTCTAAAATACTTCTACATAAACATTTTCATTTAACAATAGATTCAGCCATATTCTCATATTAGTACTTATGAGTTTAACTTTTTTAAATGGCTACATAATACTATGGATAAAACAGTATTTATTTAACAACTTTCCTATTAATGAATATTTATGTTATTTTTATTTTTGTTATTGGTCAACATGTATATATTTGCAGATTGTATATCTAGATTAAATCTCTAGTTATAATTGCCATTAAAAAATATAATACTTAAATTTTGATATTTATTTCCAACTTGCTTTTCAGCATGCAACAATTAATTTGAGTGAGAAAGAAAAAGTCAGTGTGCCTTAATCCTCATTGCCTTTCCATGTTGGGTTTTATTGAGCATATTATTACTAATTTCAAGGAATAGTTTGTTTCTTAACCTTGTTCTAGAATTTATTCCATGGAGAGACAAACCATATTACAGAAATATTTTTAATAGGCATTTTTCATGCCAAATGAGGAATTGATTTGAACCAATTTTTCTCATATACAACTGAAATATAATCTTTTCAGGACAATGCCATTTGATTTCTCATCTGACTGTGATTGTCCTAACTGCTTGGAGAGTACTCAAAATGAGTCTGATTGGAATCCCTGTTTCAGCAAGAGTAGTAATGACTCTTTTTACCCAAGATCAAGAAAAAAATCCGTGTTTTGTTCTGGTGTGCATTGCTTTGCTTCTCAGTGTTTTTCCACCAGGCCAGAGAATGACACCAAAGACTCAGGGTTTCTTCCCTTGGAGGAGGAAAGCTATGTGGAGTCTTCTCAAAGCAATCATCTCGGTCTGAACCCTGAGGGCATTACAAGGAAAATCAGACCATTCAGAGAATTGACTGTCCAAGATTTACTGAGGGAGTTTGGGGATAGCGGGAAGTTCCAGCCAAACTCCATGTCCGTAGGCCACTTTAGAGATCAAGTGGTAATGAAGTTCAGAAGAGCTTTGTATTATTCTGGAATTTGGGTGACACATGTCCAAGGCCACAGACTTGAAAAGCACTTATCAGCTAATTATTTCAAGAGAAACCCTGGTTGTCTACACCGACTGGTCCCCTGGCTGAAACGGGAATTAACAGCTGTTTATGGAGACTATGGCTATACAGTGAAGAATATTCTAACCACCATTCTCCAACACATGACAGAATATGATCTGGACAGTGAGTCCTTCATTCATCTCCTGGAACCTTATCTACAACAACACACCCACCATTTCCTGCATGAGTTTATCAGTTTTGTTCATTCACCTTATAACACGGAGACCTATGACCAACGAGCCATCTATCAATGTCCTTCTGTTTCACCAAGGGTAAATAAGAAGTCCATAGCATCAGCTTCTGTTTTGCCTTTGTCTAAGGATCAGGCTCTACTGGCATCTCAACATAGAAACACCCGGGGCCAATGGAATAATGAGCAGAAGCCTCTGTCAGGCTTGAGACAGTTTCCAAATGGTAACTCTTCCTTGAAGAAATTGGAAATCCCATTACTCCATCAAAAAACAACAAGCAAAACCCATGCTTGGGTTGAAGACAAACCAGAATCAGGTGATCACAAAGGTACAACTTCTACTAACAATATAATCTTGGATTGCCCTACACCAAGGGAAATGGGCCCAGGCTTACTGAATTGCAAAAAAAAAGTTCAAGAGAGGAAAATGGAAGGGATAAAGTTGATTTCTGGTAATGTCCAGGATCTGGGAAAGAGTGACACAACTGCACATACCTTCAGTTCCCTGGAAATTTTTAATCAGGGGCAGTCATGTCAGTGCAGTCTAAAAGAAGGAAGGATTTTGAGCCCGGACCAGCAGATCCATTTCCAGGAAAAAGAAGCAGAAAAGAATAAACACTCAGATTCACCACCAAAGATTTTTCAAAGAAGATTGCCGAGAGAAAGATCCTTGTTAAGTTACAAATCTAGAAAGAGGGACCCCTCTTGGAGTTGCATTTCAGAAACTGCCCTTTCTTCTAAGAGAAACAGTAGGAAGCTGAGATCTTTCAAAAAGAAGAGGTTGAAGGGCAAACAGTCCTCCCAATTTAAAGAAGCTGGTTCACATTTCAGTAGAAGAGTCCAAAGACAATCACAGTCCAATACTCACAGATCCAAATCTTGGTGTGTTGGGCTTACAAAGAGATCTTTAAGCAGAGAATCAAGTAATCCCTCTCTGAAAGGAAGTAACAGAAGTGAATGCTTCACTCAAAATATATGCTGTGTGTGCTCAAAAGTGAAGAATGTGCATAGTTATGAATCAAACTATGGGAGACCATCTTCAACCACAGTTCAACATGTGAAATTTCCTTCAACTGCTGGGAAGAGACCCAAGTGTTCTTCTAAATGTGAGAGTACTTCTGAAGCTGAAAGCCCCTGTAACAGTTTCATATGCCTACAGATTGAGAAACACAGGTCTCCAAGTAAACAAGAGATGAAGCAAAAAACTGCATTTCCTAGAGCTGGCAAAACTAGAGCAGTTACACACAGAAAAAACAAATGCCAGTGTCCAGATATAAGAACCACAAAGGAAGTCAGTGAAGTGAGGGATCTGAATGATATAAGGCAAAGGAGTAGTCTTTCTGAGTGTGCACCTTCTTGCAGGAAGCCAATCCAAAAGAAAAAGAATTCAAGCCTTCAGAAATGTCACCTGGCCATGAATGAACGTAAAGGAGACAAAGTATTAGAAACAGATGGGTGCAAATTGTTTTGAAAGGCAAATCAGTCTATTCAACTAGCCACCAAGAATCTTTGAAAATATGAATATAATCTGGAAAAGATTCTTCCCATCACTTTGTAACCGGAACTAAAAGCCTGCTGAATTAAATTTAAGGCTTTCTATAGAGACAAATGCATATTATTAAATTGGCCATATATCTAAATATTATTTCAGTCTTTTTTTCTCATGAACTGAATTCTTAAAATATTTAGCTTATATTTTAGTTTCCAGATTTAACTATGAAGATTATCTGCCAAAAGCTGCAAACACCACAAAGACTATACTAATGATAGGAGTATATATTACTTAACACAAGGTATGCATGTTAAGTATTACCAAACACAAGTGTTATTTTTTAAAGATACCTATATTTTTTTTCATTTTTAAAGAAATATATATGTATATATATTTTAAGTGTTACATATACATATATATAACTTAAAATATATATACATATATATATATGTATATATATATATATATATATATATACATATTCCAAACCTAATGCATTTTGCAATTCATAGAAAATAAGGAGAAATGGTCACTATCTTAAGACATAGTCATTGCCTTCAAGAATCTCACCATCTAGTTGTAAAAACAGCTACAAATAAATAGAAAACAATAAACATCTTTGGGATACTTGGCACTACCTTCCTATTTTCCTACCCTGAAAACTGTGCCTTCATTATCTTCATTAAAGGCTGCCATATGTTTAGGTAGCTGATTCCCTACCCATTGTAAACTGGTCCAGTAATGGTAACTATACCAAAGCCAAGCTAATCATAGTATTTTTGCCCCTCTGGCCACACAATTGATGAGTCCAGTGGTGGTCAAGTCAGAGTACTCCCGTGAGATTTTTCAACTGCTTCTGATGAAGAGAGTTATTCTTCTCCCCTCCCAGTGGCAGATAGTAAAAGCTTTAAAGCTTGGATGGCTATTAAGAGCTATATTTCTCAATTTGTGAAGAAAACCAGTTTGAACTAAGAGTAGAAAGCTAACAAAGGAAAACAAGACAAGTCATGAGGAGAGAGTCTTGGAGTCAGGAACTGGATCTTCTAGAACTTGAGTTGTCCTCTTGTTCTTCACATGATTTTATTTTTGACCCTCTTTAGGTTTTGTGAATCAATACATTTCCTCTCTGCCTATCTTATTAAATAGAGAGTTCCAGTTACTTGCAATCAAGCAATTCATGGGGAAGTACAAATGGCAGTCTGGGAGAGAATAGTCAGGGAGCAACGATTCCCTTGGGGAGATTTCTGTAGGCTTCTTGGAGAAGTAATATGTAAATACTGTTTTGAAAAATAAGTAGCAGTTTCGCAGGTTAATATGTTGGCAAATGCTATCAAGAAAAATGAGCAACGTAAAAAAAACTAACGTAACATTGTGTGTCAACTATACTTTAATTTAAAAAAAAAGAAGAAAAATGAGCAACTTGAAAACAAAGTAGAGAGATAAAAATTTCCAGCACTCTCCCTCCAGTGTAACTGGGAAATTCTGAGACGGTGAGAAGTGAGGCTGATCCCAAGTTGTAAACAGGAATGAACTCTGGCTTCTCTGGGTCCACAGTAGTTATAAAGCACCTAAATGTAGCACAGGACTCAAACTTCAAATTAAAAAAATAACATTTTGTGTTAATAACTCCCCTTTAAAAATAATCGAGATGTTCTTGCAGAAATCTTAGAAAACCTGTTTAATGGATATAAATGTGTTCCAGTACATTCAAAATTTATATATATATTTAAAATTTATATATATTTATATATATTCATATTTATATATAACTATACATAATTATATATAATATATATGTGCATATATATACACACACATACATGTAACATATATATACACACACATGCATATATACACACCCTATATCTATATCTATGTATTGAGAGAGGGAGAGAGAGAGCAAGCGTAAGTGAGAAGAGAAGCGTGGGAAGGAGGGAGGAAGGGAGGGAGGAAGGGAGGGAGGAAGGGAGAGAGAAAGAGAGAGAAAGAGAGAAAAAGAGAGAGAGAGAGAGAGAGAATCTCAAGTAGGCTCTAGTCTCAGCACAGAGCCCAATGTGGGGTTTGATCCCATGACCCTGGGACCATGACCTGAACAGAAATCAAGAGTCAGACTCTCAACCCCCTGAGCCACCCAAGCGCCCCTCTTTTTTTTTTTTTTAAACACACTTTCATCGAGTAAGAGATTGCTATGGCTGAGGTCAGAGAGGTCTTTTCCTCCTTTCTCCTCTAAGGTTTTGATGGTTTCCTGTCTCACATTCAGGTCCTTTATCCATTTTGAGTTTATTTTTGTGAATGGTGTGAGAAAGTGGTCTAGTTTCAACCTTCTGCATGTTGCTGTCCAGTTCTCCCAGCACCATTTGTTAAAGAGACTGTCTTTTTTCCATTGGATGTTCTTTCCTGCTTTGTCAAAGATGAGTTGGCCATACATTTGTGGGTCTAGTTCTGGGGTTTCTATTCTATTCCATTGGTCTATGTGTCTGTTTTTGTGCCAATACCATGCTGTCTTGATGATTACAGCTTTGTAGTAGAGGCTAAAGTCTGGGATTGTGATGGCTCCTGCCTTGGTCTTCTTCTTCAAAATTACTTTGGCTATTCAGGGCCTTTTGTGGTTCCATATGAATTTTAGGATTACTTATTCTAGTTTCGAGAAGAATGCTGGTGCAATTTTGATTGGGATTGCATTGAATGTGTAGATAGCTTTGGGTAGTATTGACATTTTGACAATATTTATTCTTCCAATCCATGAGCAGGGAATGTCTTTCCATTTCTTTATATCTTCTTCAATTTCCTTCATAAGCTTTCTATAGTTTTCAGCATACAGATATCACCTCACGCCAGTCAGAGTGGCCAAAATGAACAAATCAGGAGACTATAGATGCTGGAGAGGATGTGGAGAAACGGGAACCCTCTTGCACTGTTGGTGGGAATGCAAATTGGTGCAGCCTCTCTGGAAAACAGTGTGGAGGTTCCTCAGAAAATTAAAAATAGACCTACCCTATGACCCAGCAATAGCGCTGCTAGGAATTTATCCAAGGGATACAGGAGTACTGATGCATAGGGGCACTTGTACCCCAATGTTTATAGCAGCACTCTCAACAATAGCCAAATTATGGAAAGAGCAGAAATGTCCATCAACTGATGAATGGATAAAGAAATTGTGGTCTATATACACAATGGAATACTACGTGGCAATGAGAAAAAATGAAATATGGCCTTTTGTAGCAACGTGGATGGAACTGGAGAGTGTGATGCTAAGTGAAATAAGCCATACAGAGAAAGACAGATACCATATGGTTTCACTCTTATGTGGATCTTGAGAAACTTAACAGAAACCCATGGGGGAGGGGAAGGAAAAAAAAAAAAAAGAGGTTAGAGTGGGAGAGAGCCAAAGCATAAGAGACTCTTAAAAACTGAGAACAAACTGAGGGTTGATGGGGGGTGGGAGGGAGGGGAGGGTGGGTGATGGGTATTGAGGAGGGCACCTTTTGGGATGAGCACTGGGTGTTGTATGGAAACCAATTTGACAGTAAATTTCATATATTAAAAAAATAAATAAATAAATAAACATTAAAAAAAATAAAACTTAAAAAAAAAATAAACACACTTACATCAAGTGAGCAGTACACTATAAACAATGAGCTAAACCTTTCATGGTAAAAACTCATGGGAAATATACATAAAGTCCTGAAATTAGTAACAGGAAATCAATTGCAGTGGTTTAAAGTCACTACAACTTAGTAACAGTTTATAAAGGAAAATAAAATTGTCATTGTGGTCAAAAGTGTGCTTATGAGCTAATGACTAGGCTGCGATCAAAGATGTAGAGAATTTCTCCAGGTAGGGAAAACCAAAATGGTTATCAAATACATGAATATATATTCTCTAGGAAAGTATATTTCTTTGGATTATTTACAGAATGAATTTGGCTTTAAGAAGGAAGATATAGGAAAGTGATATTTTTTAATGAAAGAAAGCCTGTCCTATTAGAGGGGTCATATGGTTCCTATCAGGATGGACATATGGTAGCTCAAGAGGCCAATGGAGGGAAGGAGCTCTCGTCCTTAGAAGTGTTCATGCTTGGCTGGATCCCAAAAATGTGGGAAATCTGATTGAATGTTTTATAAATTCCCATTTGACTCAAAGATTCCAAGATTAATTAAGGAGTCACAAAAATGTGCTAATGAACCCAAAACATCGTACTTATAAAATGTGCAACATCTTTTCTTGAATGGGGAAAAAGAAAAAAAATCATGATAATACAGTAATAGTAATTAATATTGAGAGTTTACTATTTATGACACATACATAAACTCTATCAGGTATTATTTGTATCTTCATTTTATGGATGAAGGAAACTGAGGTTTACTGATGCTACTTGCTGGAGGACACAAATCCAGTAAGTGCTTCAGTCTGGATTGAAACCCAGATGGCCTTACCTTCAGAGTTACTGATCTTAAAACCAAGTTTACCTTGTTTACTTTTTTGTTGTCGTGGTCTTTTTCAGTTATCACCTGTCTTTCACACTTTGGTGAACACATTCACAAACACTGTTATTTTACCTTTACAACAAGTGAATAAGTTTGGTTTAATTATGCCTATGTTTTCAATGAAGAAAAAAGTTTCAAAGTTTTATCATAACAAGCAACAGAGCTGAGAGCCAAACTATAGGTTTAACTGCCCATGCTTTGTGTTTATATAGCCTGTCATGCTTGACTGAGCTTTTCAAATCTAACTCAAATGTACCTATGACCCTTAATCCCTACTCCTCTCTGCTACTGAGTGCACTTTTTCATTCAAAATCCAGAATACCAATATAATCGTGCAGAGTGAGGCATTAAGGGTTCACTTTACTTATTTATAAGGATAAAAGGCAATTCCTCTTTTCCAAGTTCACCCTGAATTGTCCTTTTGATGCTAATGGGGTTCATCTCAGCCAGCAAGGAGAAGGCAGGTGAATGATTTTCAATACAAATGCTTCAGTTCACACGGTGTCTTCTATAGCATGTGGGTCAGTTGAATCTCTGAAGCCCAGGGCCAGTTTTCATCTCTGTCCTTGACTCTAATGTTCTTTGGTCTGACACTTCTTTAGGTACATTTCATCTATCTAATGAGAAGCAGGTAAGGAGAAATGAGGTGTCTGAAGATACTTGAGAGTCACTGTCAGGTGTGAATATTTAAAAAAAAATGGGTTAACGCTTATATCTTTCCATTATGCATATTTTAATTAATGTATATTGATCAAGCATCACAGCAACTGCTTAGGAAAGACTTTTTCATCTGTGCTCACTGGAACCATTAGTATAACTTCCTAACTGGTTTCCCTGCTTCTGTGCATGCTGTCTCTCTAGATCATCATCCACACTGCTACAGTTATTCTAATATACAAATTTATTTGTTTAATTTTCCTGCCTAAAATTCTTCAGGGATTCCGTATTTCAGAGAGGATAAAGTCCAAATTCTTTACTTTTGCATACCCTTTACCATCTGGCCTCAACCCATTCCTATATCTTTCTGTCCTAAAAGACAAAACACACAAACACATACATACATATTATGCACAAGGACATATATACACATCCTTATATCTACATACATCATCTCTTAGCAATAAAATAGATGGCAACCTCCCTGCCTTATACAAATGCACTCCTTTCACAACACTTATTCCAGTGTCTTGCATATAATAGGTGTTCAATACACATTTTTCCTATAATTGGTCTGGTACTATTGAGCTGTGTGATCTTGGATAAGTTAGTTAACTTCTCTGCAATTCGGTTTCCAACTTTAGTTAAATGATACTGATTCAATCGCTTTTTGAATCACTGATCTGATGTTCCATACAATGATGTCACTGCAATACATCTGAAACTTTTTCTTACTTCTTTATTGTCAGTGGTTTTGACTGGACTCCTCTTTCACATTCACCTAGCCTTCTTTGTCACATTATTGTGGTCCATGGTGGATTGTAAATTGTTTACTGGATTATAATTTGGACCTACAACATTCAGCTAGAGGGTTTCCTAGATTTCTTTCCATTTCTAACCTATTAATCTTGATTTTTGGATTTAAGTTAAACAGTCATTTCAAAGTGAGCTACTAATATTATACAGAAATACAACAAATTTTATCACATTGTTTAAGTGACCCAAAGTAAAATTTTAGGACACTGGTTAGAAATGCTGCCATGTGCAGATTTATTTCATTGATATATCATTTATTATTGTATAAAGCATCTGAACACAGGTAGCTTCAACAGTTTTAGTAATGTGCAACTATAACACTGTTTAGGGAGTTGGCAGGCATATTTTTTATGTTAGGTTTCAGAACAAGCAAATATATTATAAATGTTACTTTTATATACCAACTACTAGACAAAAACATTTTGAAATATAAGGATTCTGCATATATACTTACTTATTGAGAACTCAGAAGAATAAGGTGCTATGCTTCAGCAGAAATATAGTGCTTGGATGTTAAAACAAGCAAAGAACAGACGCAACAGCCTAATTGCTGAAGCAAGGCAATCATCAATTTCTCCCCTGCTTCACTATTTAATGCTTTCTCAATTTCTACTGTCTACTGCATCATGTTCTTTGCTTTTTCTTTTTCAAATGTGATCCAAAGTCCCAAGATACAATGATACCAGTAGAATGCTGGTTCGGCAGTTAGGCCAAGCCACTGTCTTCTTCATGAGTTCTTAGCTTAGAATATTCTTTGTTTCACTGTTTTCTTAGACAATACTTACTTTCTAGAATCCATTCAAGGGATAATTCTTTGAAGCCTAACTTGATTATTTTCCCAAATATCAAGCTATTACAAATGAACAATTTCCTTTGTATCCCCATACAAACTTCTATTGGAACATGAAAAATACTTATTTTGACTTTTTATCATGCATGTCTGGGTCCACCCCACCCCCTTCCCCTGACCCAAGAAAGAGACCTTCTTCAAGAAAAGAAGCAGCATGGCACGTAATGGGTACTTAATGAGTGCTAAATGAATGAATTAATGATAAAGGGTACAAAACAAAGTTTTATTTAAGTAGGTCATTGGTTGTAAGAGCCATCTTGAGGAAACAGTGACTCAAAAAGGATCCCTACCATGAAGTCCAGTGTGATCTATTCTAATCACTTTTCTCTATTAAGCCTAAAAGTCAACTGTGCCCAACCAAGGAGACTCTAAAGGATGCCCTTATGTAATCATTGTGTATTAATATGAAATTCTCTATGTACTGTATTAAAATGACACTTTCAGGGGCACCTGGGTGGCTCAATCAGTTAAGTGTACAACTCTTGGTTTTGGCTCATGATTCGTGAGATTGAGCCCCGCATTGGACTCTGCTGTGACAGCATGGAGCCTGCTTGAGATTTTCCCTCTCTCCCTCTCTCCCTCTCTGCCCCTCCCCTACTTGTGCTCTCTCTCTTGCAAAATAAACTTTAAAAAATGACACTTGTTACTTGATAGAAATTCAGAGTCTCAGCCTCCAACTTCAATCTGAATCTGCATTTTAATATTATCCTCAGTGATTGATATGTATATTAGTTCGAGAAACACTTCTTGAAAATAACAGTTGTAGGGCTGAACTCCATCGGGAAATTATGTTTTTACCCAAACTGTTAAAAGAGAGAGGGAGACACACAGAGAGAGAGACTATGTGACTTTAACATTACATGTATAACAAGCAGATGGACCATTCTATACAGGGAACATACATGAATGTAAATTCACAGGCAGAAATGCATTGGTAGAATATGTTTATGAACTCCATTAGTCTCAAACTCTGATCAAAGAAAGCTTTAGGAAACACAAATTTAACTAGAGCACATTGATTTAACAAAATGAAATGATTTTGAAATCATTTTAGGAGGCACTATAGCATCATGGCAAAAAGCATAGACTCCAGGGTCAGGCTGTCTGGATTCAAATCCTTGTTCTATACTTACGAGCTGTGTGAACTCGGGCAAGTTATTTAAAACATCTGTTCCTCAACTTCATCATATATAAATGAGGATAATAGTACCTAGTTCAAAGGGTTGTTATGAGGAGTCAATTTTTGTAAGGTGCTTGAAACAATACCTGGAAATAATGCCATATAAATATAAAACTTATATCTATTTGCTGTTTGCTAATATTTATTATCATTATTGTTGTTAAAAACTTGGCATATGAAATGACACAGGTTGGTGTGGATACAAGAATTGAAGAGGCAGAGAATAGAGGAAGGCAAATGGGCAATTGTGATGTGATGAGCATCACTGGGGTTTAGAGCATGAGTAATCAGGAAGTAGGAGACAATCAGGAGGGTCAGGCTACCAAAAAGGGAACAGAAAGGCAGAGGAGAAAACTATCAATTATTGAGTACGTACAATGTGCTGGGGACAGTTTCAGAAGCCTTCATAAATATTAGCTGGTTTAATCCTCAACTCACTGATGAGGTCTTTCTTTTAACCTATACTACATAATGTGGAAACTAAAGCAGGAAAGCTAAATTATTTGTGATTTTAAAAAGTAGATGATCATAGAGTTTGATCGAACACAGGGCTGAACACAGGGCTGTTTAGATTTAACAATTCCTACACCACTTGTTCAATCAGTAGGAAATGGACTAATTCTTTCCAGCATGATCTAAGCTCTTTTAATGGTGATGATGATAATAATAATGATGACTGATGGTGGTGGTGGTGGCTAACACTAGTGTGGTGCTTACTGTGTGCCAAGAACTATGCTAAACCTATTGTTTGTGTTACCTTTTTTAATTGTACAAAGAACTCTTTGAGAAAGTTATATTATTACAGTCCTTATTTTACAGATAAAAAAACTGAGGCACAGAGGACTTAAGGTACTTGCCCAAGGTTATACAGATAATAGTGGGAGAGCTGGCTCTCACTCCAAACAGTATGAAGCCAATGTCCATGCTCTTAACCATCACACTGTACTGTCTCCTGTTAAAACAACAGCAACATGTTGGGCAAGGAGCAATGAATTCATATTTGTAAGCACCCGTTGTTCATTAGAACACATGTTCCTATATTTAATTCTCACTACTATGAGGGAGAAGTTTTGATGTGAGACTTTAAGGAAATTGGGAACCAAAGTCTAAAATGCATGATATGAATGGGAGAGACAGATGGCCCTAAAAATAACCATGTTTCAGACAGCAAATAGTTTAGGCTTTGTAGGAATATGGTCTCTGTAACAACTAGTTATCTCTGTCATTGTAGCATAAAAGCAACCAAAGATGTTACATAATTGAAAGAGTGTGGCTAAGTACCAATAAAACTTCATATACAAAAATAGTTGGTGGGCTAGATTTGGCCCAGGGCCCATCATTTTCAGATCCCTATTGCTAATCTTCAAGTAATGAAAACAACGTACCATTTTTCCTTTATGGTAACCAGGTAGTACAATCCGTGATTAACAAAATATACTGTTATTTAGGATTCTGTTTCTCAAGAATTAAAGCAACACTGATGAAACAGAAAGAGATGTTGAATGTAGGATATTAGTGCTACAAAAAGATGACTCTGCCAATGGTCTATTTTTGGAAAGGCAAAATATTTTAAGGGATGTGGATGCTTTGCTTTATTCTACAAATTATAAGTAAATCATGAACCACTAGAGCCATCCCTAGAGAGAATCTTTAAGCTATGAAAAAAATTAAAGGTTATTTTTTTCGAAAAATGGCTACCAAAGTGAGGTGTCAGATTGAGATCATAGATTGCGTTCCCCACTTTCCCTTCTCCACTTTTCATCCTATCGGCATTTATAATAACTCCATGATGACAAATTATAGTCATTTCATCTTGAAAGATATATTGCATCCACATGTGGGCCAAGTGATTTAATCTTGATTAGTGCTGTCTGAAGTCTTGTCAGATGGGTTAGCGATTGGTCATGTACTTCATAGCACCGCTATTAAATCTACTGGGAATTAACATGTTAAATCCATAATCATGCTTTATTGCCTGTATAATCCTGGGTTAACTGCAAAACGAAGTTGATTCATTTTTCACATGTTCACCAAAGTGAAGTCATATTTTTCCCTTAACTAGTAATTAACCTTTATGGCTTTATTAACTACTTTATTAAATTTAAATGAAATGTTTATTGGAAAGAGTTCATGGGAAGTGTAAACCACAATGACAGTGTGGCCCTGGTGATGTCCTGTTTCCTGAAACCTCTCTATTAAAAAGGTTCATATTACAAGTAGTTCATTTTTTATCACAAGGTACCAGTGCTTGTAACTTAATAGGCAGTATAATAAAATAAGCAATGGCTTTTGAGTCAGATAGACCTGGGACCAAATTCATATCTAATTGCCTACTAGCTATATGCTCCTAGTTAACTTACCCAAAATCTCTGAGTCTCAGTTTCCTTATATGTAATATATAGTGAGGATAAACGATATGAATGTAATAGCTGGGAAGATATCAGAGGTACTCAATTTGCAAAAAGTAATTAAAAAAATTTTAATGTGCATTTATTTGAGAGAGAGAGAAACAGAGCATGAGCAGGGGTGGGGCAGAGAGAAAGGGAGACACAGAATCCAAAGCAGTTTCCAGACTCTAAGATGTCAGCACAGAGCCTGATGCAGGACTCGAACCCAAATGAACAGGACATCATGACCTGAGCCAAAGTTGGATGTTTAACTGACTGAGCCACCCAGGCGCCCCTGCTAATTTTTAGCCAAGCTCCTATCTTAGGTTGAAACGGGAAGATTTTGGTGTGGCACTCACATAGGAGAGAGAGAAAGCTGCAAAACAAAGGATGGTGTTTATTCCTAACTTCTTCTTATTTTGCTCAGTCCCAAGAACTGGATATGAACCCTACAGAGAGAGAGTCTCTGGTATGGGCTGTTAATATCTTCTATTAGGAGTTTCCAGAACTGCCACTTAGCCTAAAGAGTTACCTTGCACAAATCAGAAAAAGGTTGCCCTTGGAGCAGAGACAGCTCTGTGGACACAGGACTTGTCAAACTTTTGTGTGAAGAAGATAGACTGGGACTCACTGTCTTGATGAGCAGAGCATGGGTTGGATATCAGCTCCCCTAGCTTATCAGCAGGGCACGCTTTTTCAGACCACAACCCACATATCTGCATGTGTTCCCTGAGCCCCAAACTTTTAACTGGGCATTTGGTTGTCCAGCTGGAGACAAATTTCCCAGCCTCTGCTGTAATAGGAGTAGACACATGAATTAGTTCCAGCTAATGGGATATATGCAGCTGTGATGTCCGTAATATAACCTCCAGTCACTTTCTTAAGCAAAGCTTCTTATTTTGGATACTCTCTTCCTTTTTCCTTTGTCTGGGAAATGACAATGATTGGATGGCCACCTCAGATATAAAGATCAAATTCATGTTTTGAGGATGGCAGAGCTAGTCTATCAACCTGGGGGGAACAAAGCCACCCTCAGCCCTGGGCTCTTCACTTCTAGAATATACATCAGCAGAAATAAGCTTCTATCATGCAGAAGCCACGATGTATTGGGATTGTTTCGTCCTACCAGGGTAGCTTGTACTCTAATATAGGGCTTTTCTTTTTTATTTCTCTTCACTTTTTTATATTAGTTTTATGCATAATAGCAAAAAAACTGGGAATAGCCCAGGTGTCTAATTAAGAACTGACAAAGACACACAACAATGGGATCATGGAATACTCCTAACAATGAAAGAGAACAAACTACTTTCTCTGTTTATGAATCTTATAGACATAAGGTTGGGTGAAAGAAGCCAGACACAAAAGAGAAATACTGTATTTTTTCATGTGTATGAAATTCTAAGCCAGGAAAACCTAATATAAAGTGAAGGAAATCAGACTAGTTGTTATATTGAGGGAGAATTACTGGGAAGGGAATGAAGGAACTTTTGGAGGTGATTCCACTGTTCTATATGTATTTGCCAAAGTTCATTGAACTCTATACTGAAAATGAGTACATTTATTGTATATAAAATATATCTCAATAAAAAAATTTCTGGCAAAAACTGTTTTCAAACATAATTGTTGACATTTTGATTTCTCACAAATTCTTATTGGTTAGAGAAAAAATTTTGTTAATTCTTTTTTTCCCTGAAATTGAATCTCTGCACCACACATCCTTATCTCTCCAAGCAGGAAGGCCTGGTGGCTACCTTGGTGCCACATGAGGACAGGAATAACTCTTGCTGGAGCTCAATGAAGAGTTCCAAAGTGTTTAATGAAGAATAACTTTGGGGGTGTGGGGGTGCATTTTAAAATTCAATTCATTTATATATTATTTGTTTAAAAACATGCACCTGTCATTTCTCAGTGCCACTGCCCTCGTCCACCCCTAGGCTACCTGAGATCATCACCTCTGAGACCCCATCACATGGCCTCCCTCTCAGCTACTCATTTCTGGAGAGATGACCATGCAACCATATCTCACTGAACGATAGACTGAGATTTAGCTAGGTGCCCCACAGGTCTCGCTCAGCACCCTCAATTATCACTTCCTCTATGCCAACTTGGGGTTTTAGACCAGAGTTGAAGGAGTTATTTTTGTGAGGGAGTCTGATTTCCAGCGACACAAGTAATGTTGCTTTGTTCCCATGTGAAAAGACATGATGTTGTATGCAGAGGAGCATATGGCAGTGCTTTGGCACGAGTGGCAGTACCCAGGAACGCTCCAACAGAGCAATGATGGAGACTGGGAGGCATGATATAAGGTGGCAGACGCCCAGAACACTCAGCAATGTAGTGGTTCTGCTCAACCAAATTGGCACACAGGAGATCTACCTATTGACCCTCATTACACTTGAGTGAGAGAAATGTGGCAGGTGGCGAAGATCTGCAAGAGTAGATGATAGGAAAGACATATTTTGTGCTATGATTGCTACTCTGACTTCATGTATACTCATGGGCTAATAAGACCTTGAGTTAATCTGGGTCCAATGAGAAAAATAGAAACCACACTGTATATTTCGAATAGAGGTACTTTGATAGAACATGTTTCCAAAGTGCTTGAAGAGTTGAGAAAGTAAAAGGGAAGAGGAAGTAATACTGAGATTAGAAACTATGGGAAGTTCCTAGGACTGTAAGAACAGAAACGAGGTGGTGTTAATGAAGCCAGGAGAGCATTCACTACTGATGGTGGTGGAGCTGACTACAGCTGAACTTCTCCCAGAGTTCACAGCTTCCTGCTGCTGCAAGGGGTGGGAGAGAGGGGGAGAGGGAGGACAAAGAGGAGAAGGAGAAGAAAGGAGGGGGACCTTAAGAAGTTAAAATTCGGTGTTACAACTACATATTAATTTCATAAATATTCATTTTATTCATATTACTGTGGCAGAATTGCGGGTGAGAGAAAGGAGGCAGGGGAAACCAGCAGATTGGAGGTGCACTATCTACACAGTCTCTAGAACAATGCTGGGCAGACAGTAAGACTCCAATTTGTATATGGGGTTCTGGAAATTGAATATACACTTTTCTGTTTCTTTAGCTTCTAATATTATCTCCTATCTCCCTCTTCAATACACAAGTGTAAGTTCATGCCTTACATGAACAATTTTTTTTGAGCAGCTAATATCATTGTGTACCTGAAATACACTCCCTTTGCTTCACATTTTGTAAATTTTTCATAGCATGAAGAAGTTTATTTCATTGCAAATGATGAAACACTGAATTAAACATAAGCTTGAATGCTGAAGGAAGAATAGAAGCTTGTCAAAATTTTGCCTGCTCTTGGTTAAATTTAAATAAGATTTGCTGGCTTTCAGAGATGGACACTTAAGGTTTATCAGCAAATCATTTTAACAGATAAGTGATGTATATATTCAAAGAAATAGTTTTAAGTGTACTAATATTTTTGTTGGGACATTGATACCTATTTCCTGCCTTTTTCAAATCCTTCAGTTTGTTTCTAAGTAGTCATTCTATTTCAGGTTTTCATGCCCGAGGTGCACAAATTTTACCTCTACTCTTAGCAGCAACCCATATCCCCAACCCCTAACTGTACAGATGACTAAGGAATCTTGTGTATTGGGATTGCAATGACTATTTAACTTGTGTCAGATTAGGCCCACAAGATCCAGTGACCCTATTACTGTCTCCTCATTCAAATGATGGAGCTTCATTTGTCACATCAATTCAAAGTGATGCCTCTTTACACCTGACTGGTTTTCCTTGGGTCAATATTACTGACAAATGACTATCTCCTTCAATACCAACTGGTGATAACTCTTCGTGTGCCTTATACTTGCAAAAGATTAATTTAAACTTCCAGTGCACTTGCAAACCAAGAGAAATCATGCCAAGGAATATTTCTAAGTTTCTTGAGGGCCCAGTACTGTGCTACACAGAAAACATACAAACTGTGTAAAATAACAGCTCCATTCTTTGAAAGCCTGGAAATGAGCTAAATTACATACATTATTTCAGATAGTCGTCTCAATCATGCTGAAAGGTATTTTCATGCCTATTTCATAATTTGGCAGTAGAGCTGAGATTTAGACTTATTCCTTCCTGTCTGATCTCAGTACCTTTGCTGCTAGCACCTGGCATAATCTTAGACAGCCTGCCTACCTTTTAGGGTTGGCCATATCTTTTCAGGGACAAAAGGAAGACCCACGTGGTTATCTTATTGATAATACATTTCTTATCCACCTCTCTATGCCCATACACAAGTTTTACTGGGCATATCTTGTCTAAGCAAATACACAATCAGCAAAGCAATCAACCTCTACCTGCTTAGATGCGTCTGCCATTTCTAGTGTTTTCCATGTCTCTCTAACCTCACCTCATGGCTTTTTCCTTATATATGCATTGCATGCCCTCTAGACCCTTACCCTGCAATAGTCCCTTGACACCAGATCAGCCTTCCCTGGGAGAGGGATCAGCCAGTTAGGCTACAAGTACACTTGACCACTTCTCTGTCTCAGATTGGTGTCTCTGGGACCCGTCTTCCCTTACTCCACTAACGCCATGGTTCTCAGCTTTCCTTCCTTCCTTGTTCTTTTTTTTTTCTGTTATGCTGCTGTGAACTGCCTTACCCTATGAAGTGAGATCTAGTCTCCCAAGCTCCCCTCTTCTCATGCTACTCACAAAAGTAAACCACCAGGACTTTTATGTGTGTATTTTAGAGTTTTTCATCATTATGAAAACACATACAGACAAAGATAAAAATAAACAAGGGGGAACTACAGAAGTTTTAAAAGCCTATTATTTTCCTGATTCAGTTGGAAAGCATTCACCTTAAAATCTCTGTGCTCCACCCTGACTAAATAGCTGATGACCAGCCACTGTCAACATGAGACTGTCAAAGGCCTTACATACTATGTTCCCCAAAGGCATGTCTGATGCCATCTCCTTGGACTCTCACTTGCTTATCTCATGCTCCAGCAACAGGGCACTGTGGTTCACACCCCTTTACACCTACCTCCTCTGCACCTGTTATTGCCACTGCCAGGAAGGACTTCCCTACCCAGCTCGCATGAAATGTCATTTTCCTTCAAAAATCAACTCCTATTTCATTTCTCCTTGAAACATTCCCTGATTCCCTCAGGCTTCATAAATGGCTCTTTCCATTGTGCTCTGCCTGACAGTACTTCATGTCTGACTCTTTTACAAGCCCCTGTCTCATTACATTATAATCATGTTTATGTGCCTGTGTCTCCTGCTTGAATGAGATGTTCTTAATGTCAGGGACCATGTTTTGTTTACCCCTGTATCCCCTTGGAACTTCCAGCAAGTACCTAAATCTTAGAAAGTACCCCCAAATTTGTTGAATACATGAATAAATAAATGCATGGATAAATGAATATGCTTGAGATGAGGGCAAGTGATTGTCACAACCATGTCACACATCCCAAGGCCAGGAAGGTGAATGACAGTTATAAAAACTCTCATGTTTATAATGTCCCTATGCACATCATATTGCTACAGGAGCCTGGCATTTTATACCACTTTTTTTTTTTTACCTGAGGATGTAGAAGAATTGTTCTTCCCTATCAGGGAGAGGCAGTGTGTCAATCTGATGTGTGTTCTGTAGCAGAGCAATACCCTCTACGAAGTGATTGCCTGTCAACTGATGACACATTATGGCAGGTGTCACCACAAGCCAGCCCTATATGGCACATAGGAGAGTTAATGAAGGAGTGGAGAGGACTTCTCAAATGATTCAGACAGCATGGCTGGCAGTTGGGGGATGGGAAGAAGAAGCAGCTTCCCTCTGATGCACGTGAAAAGAGCTCCACCTCCAGCCTTGGAAGGGGACAAAGTTACGAGAAAAGTGTGCTGGCTGTACTTTCTTGGGCAGCTACAGGCTCTTCTATATGGTGCTTGTCCTCTTTTCCCCCATATTCTGAAACAAGCAGCCACGGTATTCCTAGAGATGATCTTAGTATAAGGACCATCAAAGACAGGTGACTGTCCTTACCTGTTTTAGAGAAGATGTGGGACGTGAAGGAAAGATGGAGACTAATCCTTTGAGGTATATTTGTCTAAGAGAGGACTCTCTCTTCTTCTGCTTCTGTATCTTCAGATGATATCTCATACCTGGAAAAAAAGTTGTTTAATTATCAAAATTGAACATTTAAACCTATATGTGGTATTGTGGCAGAATAAGATATAAGCCTTACTCTCAAGGAGATTATAGTCAATGGAGAAACACACAAGTTAATCAGTGATCACACTGTGGTAAGTGTGATTTATTAAAAATAACAAGGCACAATAAGAAATCCTAAATTACAAGGATTTCTAAGTCATATTCTGTGGTTAAGGCAAAGCATCTAGGGGGAGTCAGGACCTGAGCTGAGTATTAAAAACCATCAATACTTAGGTTGAAAAGAGTAAAAGAAGCTTTCAGTTCAAGTGAATGAGTTATCTGAAGACATGGGAAACATGATACCTCCTTTGGGAATTATTACTTGACATGACTGGCACAAGGCTGGGAAGTAGAGAATGGGAAATGATGCAAGAGAGTTCAGACAAAATTGTGATGGGTTTTGTGAGTAATGTTGAGAATCTTGGACTTTAAGACCTTAGGAGAATGGCTGAGGGCCACAGCCCAACTGTACAGCTCAATTAAAGGGAGTGTGGCCATAAAGAATAACTGAGTGAATGGAGATGCTTGTCTCCAAGTTGATTCTCAACATGGAATTCAAAGGGGTGACTTTCCTGGCAATTCTCATATGGGAAATCAGCAGCTTATGTACCATGAGACCAAGTGCCCCAGCTGACCAGATACTAACACAGTGATGTTGGACAGATTATAATTGATTTCCAACCCTTTTAATCAAATCAGTACACTTTCATGAGGATTACAACTGACTTCCAACCCTTACAATCAAGTCAATTTGCTTCCATGAGCCTCCATTTTTTTTTTAACTTGAAAAGTAGGTATGGCAACTATTTATCCCACAACTTTTGGGGAGTATTAAGTAAAATACCACTAGAAAAGCAGAAGGTGTCTAACATAACATCTGACACATACTTGATGCTCAACAAATTGTTAAACTTAAATTGTAACATATATATTAGAACTCTACACCAACACTCCCCAATAGAACATTCTGTGATGATGGAAATATTTTATATCTGTGCCCTCTAATGCTAGAAGCACTTGATATGTGGCTATTAAGCACTTGAAATCTGTCTAGTGCAATTGCAGTAAAAAATTATTAATTTTGTTTTATTTTAATTAATTTAAATTTAAGTAGCCACATGTGGCAAATGGCTAGCATTTTGAACATCACAGCTTTATTTCCATAAATTTTTCACATAATTAAAATGTTTTGTACAAACATACAAAAAAAAATAAGGTTGGCAATTTCCAATTTTCATAACACCCTAAAGATAATATATAGTAATTAGTATTCTACTCTATTTGCCACTCTGCATTTTGAAATCTCTTGAATAGAAATAAAATATTTTTTCATGGCAATAATTTTGATTTGACAACATGCTTAGACACATGTTATAAAGTAGATGAATGACATAATTGATTTCAAAAAATACATAACAGCATATATAATGTGATCCCATTTATTTTGGAAAGATATACATCAAAATTTTAACAATCTATTACAGAAATGTAAGATTATATGTGATTTGTGTTATCTCTTCTCTGAATGCATTATATTTTTTGAATCTTTTTAAATGAACAGGTGTTAATTTGATAATTTTAACTGTTTTGCTTGTGTTATGAAAATAAAAATGCATTCACCAAAAAGATTCTGGAAAATAAGAACAAGCCCCAATCCACAGGAACACCACCTCCATTTATGTCTCCATTCAAGGCATTTATTTTGTCTTTCTATCATGAATAGAGGATCACTCCATCCTGACATAAAGTTAGGGAGAAAGGAGTTAAAGCAACTAGCCTGAGATCCATTCACTCCCTTTGCCAAGAGTGTGCTACTGGGTAAAATTTAAGAGTGAAGGAAACCCAGTCTAATCTTCTTGTCAGTGTGATAATTAGACCTCTTGTAAATGATAAAATGATATTTTCTAGTGAGAGTCCTTTACTATTGAATGTTTTTAACAGGATGTGTCGGGTCATGTACTGCTTAAAGAAATTAAGCTCATAAGCTTAAAGAAATTAAGCTTAAATCACTCATTAAGATCTGTGATTTTAGAATGTATGATTCCTGCAAAATGGTGAAACACTGAAAGGAAACCCTTGACTAATTAGTCAAGAAAGTGGCTTTTTCCCAACATCACTCATCAGCAAAAGTTAATTGAACTTCCAGGCTCTGTCCATTGTTCTGGTTATTCAGAAGTCAAGACACAATTGCTGTCCTCAGAATGCTCATACTCTAAAAGGACTCAAATAAATAATACAGTGTAGTCAGTGCTAAGATATAAACCAGGGTGCTATGTTAGTACATATAAGAGGAGAACACCTAGCCTGAAAGAATTATGGAAAGTTTCCTTGAAGAGGTGGTATCATAGAGGGAATATTGAGGTTAGCTTGGAAAATGGTCATTGAGTGTTCTGGTGGTTCTAAAAAGATTGATAGCAGAAAGGCATAAATATATGACAAAGCATGCCATATGGAGAAACTAAAAGTAGGCCAGGATGCTTATGGTCTTGTTCATTAGGAGAAGGATATCAATGATGGGCAATGATCAGGAAAAGTAGAAAGGTACATATTGTACTTTCAATGTTACTTAAGGAATTTACCAACTATACTAAAACAAAGGGGAGCACTTTAAGCAAGATTGTGACACAATCACATTAGTATTTTAGAATGATTATTCTAGAAGTAGTGTGGAAAATGGATTAGGAAGAAATAAGGCCAGAGGTTAGAAGCGTTTGTCAATGATCAAGGAATGAGATATGAATCTGAAATAGGCAGATGTTGTGCAAGTGGAGGGATGAAAGTTATTTGAAAGCCATTTAGGAGAATCAATCTATAAAATTAGATTAAATGTAGAAAGTAAGAGGGGAGGGAAGGGAAGTGAACGTAGGAAGTAAAAGAGGAAGTGAAGAGGGCAACCAGGTGGATGGATTTACCAAAGATATGACACAATTAAAAAAAATAACTTAAGGGAAAAAGATGAGTTAATTCAGTTTAGTTTTGGGCTATAGATATTTAATAAGTATAAATTGGGCTATAGATATTTAATAAGTATAAAGATCTGGAGTATAAAGATCTAAGCTAAAGGTATAATCTGGAGGTTAAAACTTGAAGGTGAAAGTTGAATTCTATGGAAGGGTTAAACATTGATCCCATAGGGAAAGAGGGCAAAGTAAATTAAGGCTGGGTCCAAGAACCAATACTCAGGAAACACAAGAAAGAGGGGCAGATGAAAAGGACCCTCCACAGGAGACTAGGAAGAAGCAGCCAGAGAGGTAAAACACAAATGGAGCATTAAAACAGACATCAAGGGAGGAAGAAAAGGAATGATCTTCAGTGTCAAATACTCCTGAGTTGTCAAGTTAAAAAAATGTCCATTTTTTTTTTAATTTTTTTTTTTAACATTTATTTATTTTTGAGACAGAGAGAGACAGAGCATGAAGAGGGGAGGGTCACAGAGAGAGGGAGACACAGAATCTGAAACAGGCTCCAGGCTCTGAGCCGGGGCTCGAACCCACGGACCATGAGATCATGACCTGAGCTGAAGTCGGACGCTTAACCGACCGAGCCACCCAGGCACCCCTGTCCATTGTTTTTAAAATCAAGGAAATCATTGACAACTTTGACAAGAGCAGGTTAATCAATAATAGCAAGTGAAATCTGGAAGTTTTATTGGAAAATATCTCAAGGAGAGAAGATTAGGTTTCCTATTACAGTCTCCTGATTCCTATCAGAGTAATTAGGATTTTCTCTCCTGCTCAAAGGGTGTGAGACAGTGTCAAGAAGGTGATAGGTTCTCATTAATCTTTGTTTTCTTATCTTTTGGGAAACAGAATTCTAACTCCATGGTTTTTGGTCTCAGATTTACCATAAGAAGAGCTGAGTTCAAATCTTGGTCCTAACATTTTTAGCTTTGTCACCTTGAGTGAGTCTCTTAGTTATTTGTTACTTCAAGGAAGGTAGTTGGACCAGCTACAAAGCATCACCTGGTAGCTTCACAGAAATACATACACCCAGGGCTGCCTGAGTGGCTCAGTCGGTTAAGTGTCTTGAGTCTTGATTTTGGCTCAGGTCGTGATCTCACAGTTCATGGGATCTACCCTGTCAGTGAGCTCTGCACTAACAGTGTGGAGCCTGGTTGGGATTCTCTCTCTCTCTCTCTCTCTCTCTCTCTCTCTGCCTCTCTCCCACTTGCATTCTCTCTCTCTTAAAATAAATAAATAAAAATTAGAAAAAAAATACATACACCCATGCCACAAGAGCCTGCTGGATCAGAATCTGCATTTTAACAAGATTTTCTGATTCTCATAAAGTTTGGAAAGCATTGAGTTCACTCAATGAACACCAATTTTTCCAACTAATAAAGGGGATATAAAACTGACCCCATAGATTTTTGTAAAGACCAGTTCATAAAGTGAAAATAATACCAATCTGTACTATCCCTTGAGCCTACTGCTCAATGTTATAGAAAAGAAAAAGAAAAAAAAAAAACACAAATACTACTTGCACCATTTATTTCTTAAATCTTGAATTTTTACAAGGTAAAACTGTTTAAATAAGTAGACCATGCACTATTTCTGCTTTGGGGTGAAGTCTATCAACATTACCCCAAGTGATTGGAATCGATTCTGTCTATCTGTGAGGAGATATTAGGCCATTTGAGGTAGTCTAAGGTGAAATCTTTTGTATGCATAACTAAACCTATGAAAATTGCTATAACAACAATTACTCATTAGGTCCCTTGCTGCCTTGTGACTGATATATCTGAGTACACACACCCCCACACCCATACACCCTTATGTGGGTGCCCACCCACTCTTCTGGGTTAGAGTTCATTATTCACCCACTTAACAAATCTTACTTACTGAGCAACAATCTGTTCCTGGCATTGTGCTTGGCTGAAGTACACAGTGTGACCACTTGATATCCTCAATACTGTGGGGATCCTACCATCTTATTTTCCCCCAGAAGTTGGCTCTACTCTGCCTCCAGCATCCTAGCCACTCAATTTTAGTTTATTATTTAGTACTGTCCTGACTTTTGTTCCTACACTTTGAAATGACAATGAGGGTTGTCTTATTGCTGATACTTGTAGCAAACTTCAATGCTGAGTATTAATTCTGCCTCCTATAGACTTAATCTTACAAGTGATCAAACACTTCCAAATTCAATACAGTATTCATTCATTTGTTCAACAAATATTTGTTGAACACACTATTTGTTAATCATTGTTTTAGAAGCATGGCCAAGACTCTGATATGCCAAACTCAGAAATAACTAATATGATAATTTCTAGTTAACAACCTCACCATTATGGTTTTATTAACGATAAGTTCTCTGAAGAGTGCTACACCTAAGGTTACCCTAATCACAACAGCATGAATAATGTTTTACTCAGTAATTTAATGAGGACTCTTTATTTGAAGCGTTTGTAGCTTTCCAAGAATTCTATTTTATGTATATCTGTATTTCCAACTTCTTACCATTTTTCCTTTTCTATTTTTCTATCTCAAGATGGTATCCCACTGAGGTAGAGCTAAATTTTCATCTGTCCTTTGATCTAAAAGTGTAAGGTTACCCAAGATTTAAATAATTGGCACTATATATCTCTGTGTAATATAACAATCCAAAAGCTCTATATGCCCTTGTTCTCGTTCATGGTTGTAATATTCTAAGAAGAGGCTAATTTATTCAGGTTCAAATATCAATTCTCTATCTTATTATTAATATTGTTTTATGAAAATTCTTCTAGTAGGAGAGAGTTTTGACTCAACTGAGGTATCATGGAAGACAAAGACAGAAACCTGAAAGATGCAGAGTAACATGATGATCACAAGCTTAGAGAAAGGGGAAAAGTGAGCTGAGAAAATAGTGACAGAAATGCATTGGAAAGAGAAAGGAAGTAGCTTCTGCTTACTGCTCAGAAAATCCAAAGAAGGGCAGATAATTTGAGCAAATGAAATAGAAAATGTAACAAAGCTTTTTACTATTAGAACTGGATTCTATTAAAAAACTTCAATATGTCAAGTGGCTTATTTTTTCTTCCAAATATAATGTCATATAATTAGTAGAAAGATGTTAAGAAAATATTCCACAATGTTATCTATGTAACTAACCCAGGAAGATGGGATTGCTGGGTAATTTTGCTTTCCTCCTTATAATTTTCTGTATTATACTCAGTGTGCATGTTTTGTTCTAATAATAAAAGAAATCAATACTCATTTTAAAATGAAATTCTCCCCTTTCAAAATAATCACTGTCCCATCTTGAGTAGTCTGAGTTCATTGCAACAGGCACATTTTATAGTTTCAAGTGAGCTTGCAACTGGGATCACGTCTTCCATTCTGATTTCTCTCCTGAAGAAGAAGTGGGGATATTTGCAACGGAAAATTTATTTGTAAGCCATATTCCCAAAGGCCGAGTACCTTGTAGTTCTCCTTATTTATTTATTTTAAGAACAAGAGAGAGAGCAGGGGAGAGGCAGAGAGAGAGAGAGAGAGAGAGAGAGAGAGAAAGAGAGATGGAAAGTATCCCAAACAGGCTCCATGCCATCAGTGCAGAGCCTGATGTGGGGCTTGATCCCATGAACTGGGAGATTGTGACCTGTGCCAAATCAAGAGTCCAACACTCAATTGACTGAGCCATCCAGGTGCTCCATCTCCTCCCCTTTTTAACAGCAAAATAATATAGCCAATTCTCCACAGCACATTTTTAGTAAAGTTTAACTGACTTCCTATCCACCACAACCCCATTCCTAGTGAGCAGAAAAATATGTAAATAGATAAAAGTAGCAATGATATAAATCCAACATCCCCATCACTTTGCAGCCAGGAAAATAGCAAATGGTAGAGCTGAGGCAGTGTTTCAAGTGCACAAGTCAAGAACAAGTGTCTCAGTGAGTAGAACAGCAAGTGGAGCCCAGGAGGTGACAAAATTAGACCTCTGAATCCCTTCATGTTGAGATAAGCTTATGAAAACATCTGAAGGAAGGCACATTAACCTAGGTTAGCTGCCTCCCAGGACCCCTTGAAGGATCCTACTCATTCTTCAGCAACATGATCAAGGGAACCTCTTTACAACCTTTACTGGCTACACAATTACCCTCGGTCCTGTTTTCCATGATACATATAGAGTAATAATTTCTTTTTATAGTTACCTGGCAATTATATTATTTGTTATACATATATACACTATACATATATATGTATATATATATATATATACACATATATACACTATACATATATATGTGTATATATATATATATATATATATATATATATATATGTGGGTACATATAACTGTAAAAATTATAATTATAGTATATTTATATTATAATAATATATTATTATTATACTGTTTTCAGCTATGTTCCCTACTAGACCATGAATTCTATGAGGGCAACAGTTACATCTCCAGCATTTAGTTTAGGGTCTGGAATAGATACCTCTCTTCATATTTTTGAATTAATGGATAATTGGTTAAAATTAAAGAAGTCAAGAGAAGTGGAACTTCCTATTATTATGGGTGCTGTGACTTGATAAAATTAATTTCTGTGCTTTTGTGTGTGCTGTGGGAGACTTATCTGAGATTTTTTTTTATCATTCACCTACAATAGAAAAGAACTTCTGACTGAAAGTTTGCATCCAGCCTTACATTCTAGGTCTTTCCCAGATAAGTCTCCAGGTTACAGTTTCTTTATTTGTAAAGTGAGGGGGAGTTCTCTAAATTACCTCCTTTATTTTAGTATTTAGGATATTTTCACTATGTTATCAAATTTGTTAGTAATACTGTTAATAGTCTCTTACATTTTAATTCAGTTCCATTTATTCCTATCATGTACTAGCACTTTTCTGAGTTACATAGCTTCTGATATGTGATTTGAAAGCATAGTTTAACATACATGTAAGATAGTTCATATTCTAATGGTGAAGGTACATTTATATGATTTTGACATCATATCTTTATTCTTGAATTTGACCTAGAAAATTTAGACAGTAGTAATCATTTCTTTATGCTACCATTTCCCTATCCAGCTGTGAAGTCCCTATATACAGAAAAATACATTTCCTGTCTCTCTGGCCTCAGGGACCAGCACAGGGCCTGCCACATAATGATAATCAATACACATTTATTTAATTGAGCCATTTCTGGCTCCTAGTGTTTCAGGTCTGCAGGCTACTGCTTATTTAACATGTTATTGCATTTAACTGATAGATTTCAACCCCTCTAAATATGGCTCTGGAGTCTTCACTTTTAACTACAAGACTAGCCTTCCTCAAGATCCCTCCCATTTTAGGAAAGATAAGTAAAAGACATTAAAACATAATCTTGTTAAACTATACACCAAGACTCTTTAGAACACACTTTCTCATTTGAGATGTCTTTGTATTTTGAGGGAAATACCCATTTCATGCTGATGTTGATAAGCCATTGTTACTGATGTCTGTATCCCCAACCTTATCTATTATGTTACGTCCTATGGACCCTCCACAAGTCACTCAGTCTGTGAGGCCCCTGATTTATAGTCTTACGATATCAAATTTTAGCATACTACCAATAACAAAACCATAACAGCCCAGCTACTGCCATCTTCACATAGTAAGACTCTCAGAACATAGAAATAAAGACTGATCTCTAATAATTTCCTCCTGCGATGGCCTACTCAGGACTATCCCATACAGTCTGCTCTGTCTTGGACTCCAGCCACAACAGCCCATAAGAATTCTGATTTCAAGTTTGAGGTGCTACGTAAATTTACTCTCCTTCCAAAATCCTATTAAAATTGTTAGTAGAGAACAACCTATATATAGCCCCAATCTGAAAATGAAGACATCAGCAAACACATATACTGAGGCATTTTTTTATAATATGAAAAGCAGTATGAATTCTTTTGTTTGATAAATCAGAACCAAGAAAGCATAGTCTAGAACACAAAGAAAACCTGTGGTTGCAGAGGAAACTGTGAACCCAGAATTCAACTGGGTCATGATGGAGAAGTCCAAGTAATTAAAGAACTGTTGCCAGACATCCAGGTGACTTTTCTTACATCACCCACCTCTAACACACACACACACACACACACACACACACACACACACACACACTGAATCAGCATGCAGTTATGATCTTCCTTCTCAAACAAAGGTGTTCCTGCCCTAGAGTTAAAACCTTCTTTAAAAGGTGTCCTGCCTGTGCTCTCCCATTCACACAGATTAGGACAGGTTGACAAACCCTTTCCATGGACAAAGAGCTCAACTAATCACCGCCACAAATCTCACCTGGGAACATTTGCATTTGCAGTTCCCTCTGCTGGGCTATGTTCTTTACCTAATATTCACATGGCTTTCTTCTTTCTCCTTTTAGGCCTCTGTGCTAAATGCCATCTTAAAGCCTTTCATGACCAACCTGTAAAATAGCAACATACCTTTTTCCATCCACAGCATTCTCTATCCCCCTTACTCTGCTTTATTTTCCCTGCCTGGTATATTATTTTTATTTATTTGTTTACCCTGGTAGCTTCCCTTAATGGAATATGAGTTCAGGGACTTGGTTTTGTTCACTGCTGATTTCCCAATATTTATGAAAGTATCTGGCATTTAGTAGGCATTCAACAAATATTTATTGAATGTACGAATGAATGAATTCAAGAATATGACAAGAAAACCCAAGATGTCAGCTATTGAGCAGGTAAAGAAAGCAGAGGCTGAAATGAGTGTAGGAATTCACAGGATCTTCATGAAAAGTGGAGTCCATTAAACATATAACATTAAAACAAACAAACAAACAAAAATATATCATTAAAAAATCAGCTGGAAGCTCTTAACAGTTTGAAGGCATATGGTTCTTGTGCCCAGCAGGTAAAGCAAAAGCATTTAGAATCTCCAGAAATAACAAAGGGATACATGCAAGAACATCAAAGCCCAAATATGAACCAACACAAAATGTATCATGACACTGAGCAAGAAAGAAATTATTTGATTTTCATGGTTAGAATATTCAGCCTCCTGTAGCACAGATTTAATGTCACTAAATTGCCAACTCTCTTATTTTCTGCTATGTGACCCAGACCTCCAGACCAAAGAGGACTTTCTAAGTAAGAGATGAGCAGATTGTTTCATTCCCAGGCCAAACTGTAGAGTCCCCAGTGGAGGCATCTCTGTCTTTCCTTTGTCTATAGCTTTTGTAAGAACTGCACTGCCAGTACATAGTCAACTAGTCACATGTGGCTTTTCACGAAAATGGAATTAAAATTACATAAAGTTAAATATTTCTTTCCTAGTTGCTTCGTAGCCACCTGTGGCTAGTGACTACTGTTGAATGAATGAACGAATGAAGAAAATTGAACAGTGAAGAAATAAAACATTTTAATCACCACAAAAACTTGTGTTGTTCCAACAAATGGTGGAAACCAGCAGAAAATATGAGTCAGAGAAGATAGGCAATTTTGCATCTGAGTATTTACATGTACTTGGAGAAGCAACAAGTCTGCAGTTGCCAATAATTTCTCAGGCAAGAAGGCTTTATTTTACATGCTTATACAAAACCACAAATCTGTCTTCACTTTGTTTCACATCACTCAAATTCCTGCTAGGAATCTAGGTCCATTTTTCTGGTTGTTTCCTTTGTAGGGTCATTTTAATATGAGTAGGAAATAATTTTCTGTCTGTTCTCTTTTTGGTGGTAACCCTTAATAATGTGAAGACTTCTCGATGTCCTTCAAAGTGTTTTGCAAGACAGCATGCTTCTGTAATCAAAACTGTGTAAAAGGTAGCACACATTTTCTGTTATCTGTTGTTCCTGCTACCTTGTATTTTCATTTTTCAATTTTGGAAGAATCACCTCCTCCTTCAGAATGATAGATTTCTTTCTTTCTTTCTTTCTTTCTTTCTTTCTTTCTTTCTTTCTTTCTTTCCACATTTATTTATTTTTCAGAGACAGAGACAGAGTTTGAGCAGGGGAGGAACAGAGAGAGAGGGAGACACAGAATCCAAAGCAGGCTTCAGGTTCTGAGCTGTCACCACAGAGCCCGATGTGGGGCGGAATCCATGAACTGTGAGATCAGGACCAGAGCTGAAGTCAACCGCTTAACTGACTGAGCCACCCGGGTGCCCCTAGATTTAATTATTTCTAAAATACAATTAGAACTTGAAAATTCTAGTTTATTTGATGATCTACTTTATTTCCTATCAGGATTATGTTTCTTTCTCTATGAGAAATCATAATATTTGGTTCTATATTGAATAACATTTGCATAACCATAATTTTATAAATGCAGCTTATTGATTTTTTAAAAACATCAAACCACAGGAAAAACATTGAATATGATTGTAATTATAAAAGGGAATGTACAGTCAGGATAGTAGCTTGAAATTAGCCACAGAAATAGACAACACTACAATTCAGCCCCATTCCCCTGCCCACCAATGAGTTAGTTTACCTGAAAATCACTGGGCATGAGGTTCTTCAAATTTATAATTATTTACATGGTAGATATCAAGGAATAAAGTATATGATGACAAAATAGTAATATATGTATATACGTGTATATATATGTGTATGTATATACATGAGTGTATATATAAAACCTAAAGATAAAAATGAAACCAATTGAAGAATTAAGTACTCATATAAATAAAATTAGTAGGGATGAAATAAGATAAATAAATTCTTAATCTTTCATAGGCAAGTTTATAGTTGGTATTTAAAACTGACACATTGGAAAGAAATAAATTTCAGCATGTGGTTTAGAATAACCATGCTAACAGCAGGTTTGGGGAGAGGAGGACATTTAATATTGCTTTATACTGTTTGAAGTTTTACTATGTATCTAATGTTACTTTAATAAATAAAAAATTTCCAAAACAAAATACATACAAACTGCCATATTGACCTTATTCCTCCAAACCTTCCACATACATAATTTGTTATAGAACTTACACTGTTACAGGAAAATAAATAAAATAAAAATATTTATTAGGCACATGCCATGTGTACTATCTTAAGGGTTTCTACATTTGTCAATTCTTAATCTGTTAAATCCTCCTAAAATCCCTGTGAAATAGTTATTACACAGGAGCACTGTTAGAGTTTAACAACCTGAAGCAAGAAGGGGAGTATTGGGGGCAGAAATTTTGAAACAGTCCCTACAAAGTTGGGGATACCCAATTCTGTCTATAGAAAACCAATTTTGATAGTGATATCGAGTTTGAAACTACATTTCTCATTGAAGATCCCTTCATTTTTGTTAAAAGAATAAAGATTGAAATGGGGACAGAGAAAGAAAGTATATTATTCTTTGATTGTACTTGCTTGGCCACAGGTGGGCAAACAGATTGACCTGTCCATCCAAACTGAGTAATTCCTCACTCCTTCACTTTTTGTTTATGACTTTATTTCTTCATCCTTGGCAAGAGCAGAAAGTAAATCATGGCATTTCTTAGCTGAAAGGCAGAGTGAAACAGCTGTGACCCTTGAGATATTGTTTACTTTACTGCCTCCCTATACACACTCAGTCACTTTTGTTGGACATGCTTGATGGCTTTTGTTCATACAGTTGGCTGTTCCGTCTGCTCCACCAATTGATGAAGAGGTAGACAGTCACTGCTTTAAGCTACATTTATTAGTTTATTCATTAAACATTTATGATCATCTACTATCAGCCAGATACCGAGCTGGTTACAAATAGGAACAAATCAGATACCCTACCCTTAAGGTGCTAATAGTTGAGTAAGGGAAGAGAGACACGTGAGTATGAATCATTACACAATGAGGTAAGTACCAGAAGAAGTATCAATAAAATAACATGGGGACACAGAAAAGAGAAATAATAATTCTGTATAGGAGAAAGGTGGAGTGAAGCAAGATACAGGAATGTTTATAGACACAACGATATTTCAAATTACACCCTTGTAGTAGGCAATGGCCAGAATGGAGAAGCCTTCATGACACAGTAAGAAATAAAACCCAGAAGTCAATAACTGTGGCACAGTTACAGGCCCTAAAAGGTAGTAGGTTGAATGGATGTAGTGATATACCATCCAAAGCACTTTAGGAGTCGTTTAGGACCAAAGTCCTCCAGCTGCCAGCAGCATTCCTGCTGAAGGCTCAAAGTGGAGTCTTTTGTCTCCAAGCTCAACACTTGACCTAGCTCAATACTTTGGGATAAATAAGAATTTTTCAGGAAAATGGGAAAAGGTCATGTAGGAAACATGTGTAATGCATGAGAAAATGTATTTGGAGAAGTTCTGGGGCATTTAGGGCACAGATGTTATAGTGAGCCTTAGATCTTGTAGCTGCACTTGGGGTTTCCTTGTGGCCTAATTACCTACTTTGGTTCCAGCTTTTAACAAGCCCAGATCTGACACTAGAATAGTGGACCCATCTCATACAAAGCTTTTCATTTTATGCTCAGGTGTTTGGGTATTATCTCCAAAGCAGTGGAGATGTTATTGGAGGACTCTTCTGCTGGGGAGTAATATGATCAGATTTGTGTATTTTAAGGTAAAATGGCTGCACTGTGTAAACAGCAGAGAAAGATTTTGAAAGAAAACAACTGTAGAAAACAGTTATGCTCAGTTAGCTCTGACCTTGAGCTCCATAACTGGTCAGAGGCTAACAATTTAAGAAGGCAGCAATAATTCTGAAGACAATGTACCCTTGGTCATGGCTGTAGAAACCTGGATCATATTGCCTGGGTTGGAATCTCAGTTCTGCCACTTATTTACAATGTATATTTAAACAATTTTTATGAACTATGTTTGCAATTTTTCTAATCTACACTAATGATATCTACCTCATGGAGTTACCATGAGGATAAAGTGCATTAATATACGTAAAGCCCATAGAAGAATGCCTGGCACAGAGTAAATGTTTAAAAATGCTAGTTATTATTAGCTCAGCAGTTTCCTCAAATGTTTTATAGTGAGGAGAGCTACTTTTCATTTATCAGAGCCCTGGGATCTCAAGAAACGGTGGGATCTGAAGAAACAGTACTTATTCAAGTTGCTGCTTAAAGTTGGAAAAGATACACTGCTACCAAGGTCTGCCCCAGCCTCCAGGACCAACTCTTCCTCCTTCTCCAGTCAGAATGGCAAACTGGGCAAGGAATCCCATATGCTATGAGCTGAAAGGGGTACCCATAGTTGTCTTGGTAAACTGTCCAACCAAGGTTGGGTTGGTACTACAGCCTGCTTCATCCTTTGGTTCTAACATTGGACTTGAATACCTAGAGCAATGGGAAACCCACACTCTTCCCATCCTTACAGAGCCACAGTCTGTTGGAGGGCAAAGCCATAAATTAAAACTTATATACATACATAATAACACAATAAATGGTACAAAGCAGACCTAAGGATGGTATGGGAGTGAAGAGGAAGGAGGACAAATTTACCCTGGAGCAAGCAGGCAAATTTCACCAAGACAATTGTATCTGTGATGCATCTTACAGGATGTTTTTCTTGCTAGGCAAAGAAGCTGAGGAAATGCATTTAATGCAGAGGGAACAGCCAACAAAGACACATAATCTAGAAATAACCCAGCTTGTTTGCAAAATCTTGACAGCCAGAACATAGTGTGAGGAGTAGTAGGGGCAGAAGAGTAAGGAAGGACAGAAGTTTAGGCAGAAGAAATGGGTTGTAAATCCTTCAAATAAGTGTTTACCTCTTTACAACTATCCAGAAGGCAAGGGCCTTTGAAGGCTCCTAAGAAGAGAAACATAAGCAAGTTGGTGGTTTAGAAGACTTTTGTGGTGTTACTGTGGATGAGAGAGGACAGGACTATTCCAAACGCTCCTGGACATAAAGAGGAGGTAAAGCCTTTTTGAGATGCAAAATTTAAAACCACAGTGATAACACAGATATTATCTTAATTTTTAAAATGTAAAAGCCAAGGCATAATGTAATCAAATGCTTTCATCAGCATTGTGCATGTAATCAAGGAACTTTTTATTAGTGGATTTTCTTTTTCTTTATATTTTATGTTTGCTTCCTCCAGAGCACTATTTTCAGACATGGAAGTTCAGAAGACATGTTTGCTTTTTAGCCCAAAACAAATAGAGAAGTGGAAAGATCCACCTAAGAAAACTCTGTTCTTTTCTTCTTCTTTTTTTTAGTGTGAATGTCTGGAAAAGCAAAGTGTATATTGTCTGAAAAGAATTGCTCTATCAATCTCTACAAATGTTTCCATTCCTGTGAAAAATCAGTGTGCATTACTCAACATATGTGTCCATCAATCTCTACTAGTTTGAGCTGAGGGTTAGTCTGGTAAAATTTCCCAATAGACAAACAAGTGCTAAAATGTCACTTTCTAAAACTGAAAATTTTATTTCAGAGAGGTAAGTTTAAAGCACAAGTTTGGAATTTAAAAAAAACAAAATTTTATGAAAATACAATATTTTGAAAATGAAATGCATTGTGTTTCACAGGTTATTTTTCCCTAAAGTTATTAGGTATTAAAATAAAATTTAGTGCTTTTCTGATAAAAATGTTACATGTTTACATTAAAACACTGACAATTGAAGAAAAGTATAAAGGACAAAATAAAGATTATTCATAAAGGCAGGACCCAGAAATAACTTTTATAAATATTTCACATTCCTTTCAATGCACACATATATATTATATATTTATCACTTATTTCTATTCATTTAAATTATGCAATGAGAAATTTCCTATAATATTCAATGTTCTTTGAAAATAATATTTTAATAGCTGTATAATATGGTACCATAAGCCTATTCTATAAATTATGCAATGATTAACTTACAATTGGGCATTTAGGTTGCTTCTAATTTTCTATATTTAAAGAACTCTTCGGTGTTCATTCCTGTCCATGAATCATTTTTCACATCTCCCCATCTCTAGTGACTTCCTAAGGGTAGAATCCTAGAACTGAAATTGTTAGGTTAGGGGCGCCTGGGTGGCTCAGTAAGTTGAGCCTTTGACTCTTCATTTTGGCTCAGGTCATGATCCCAGGGTCATGGGATCCAGTCCCATATGGGGTTCCATGCTGAGTGTGGAGACTGCTTAAGATTCTTTCTTTCCCCCTGCTCCTCTCCCCTGCTTATGCTTTCTCTCTCTCTAAAATAAAATTAAAAAATAGGTTAAAATGTAAGTTATAGATTTAAAGCTTTTTCCAGTTATCCAATTGCCTTTTTGACAGGTGTTATTAACATGCAGTTGTACTAGGAGTGCATATTGACAGGCAAAACATGGTACATAGTTAATAATTACTTCTTATTAAATGTGAAGTGGGGATATTTTCATAATGTTTTTTTTTTATTTTTGGTAATATTTTTGAGAGAGAGAGAGAGAGAGAGAGAGAGAGAGAGAGAGAGGCAGAGAGAGAGACACACACAGACTCCGAAGTAGGCTCCAGCTCTGAGATGTCAGCACAGAGCCTGACACAGGGCTTGAACTCATGAACCATGAGATCATGACCTGAACTGAAGTCAGATGCTTAACCGACTGAGCCACCCAGGCACCCCTCATTATGGTTATTAAACAACTATTTTCTGTGATTTGTTTCTCTATGTCTTATTACCAGTTTTCTATTGCAGTACAGGTCTTCATCTTCTTCTTTTGAATTAAGGGAGGAAGAGAGTTTTCTTTGTTTCACAGATACTTTGGGATGCTCAGAAATGCTCCAATAGAAGAATCTGGCCTTTCTTTTTTCTTTGCCAGCTGGTTGGGCTATTGAGTCTGGACTCTAGCTCATATTGCCTATGGGAGCCCATTAAGTTATTGTCAAGTTAGCTAACATACAATGTATACAGTGTGCTCTTGGTTTTGGGGGTAGATTGCCATGAGTCATCACTTACATACAAGTAGAGTATTATGTTAAGTGAAATCAGTCAGAGAAAGACAGATATCATGTTTTCACTCATATGTGGAATTTGAGAACTTAACAGAGGACCATGGGGGAAGGGAAGGGGAAAAAATAGTTTCAAACAGAGAGGGAGGCAAACCATAAGAGACTCTTGAATGTGGAGAGCACTGGGTGTTGTATGCTGATTTTAAATGCTGAAATCAAAAATACAAAATAAATCTCTTTGTTAGTAATTTAAGAACATTAAATAAATAGATGCCTCAAATAGTACTTAATATCACAGAGCCCATAACTCATGGTAGTGACTCAATGTTTAACGTAATGCACTTTTCATTCCCAAGACATTGGCTTGTAGCTATTCTTAAAAATTTGGAGGTGAGAAAAAGATGGCAAAAAATATAAGTAGAAATGACAGACTGAGGCGTTATATAAGACATTATTCTCAATATCCACAGAAATCACCAGAGGACAGGGGTGCCTGGGTGGCTCAGTTGGTTAAGCATCCGACCTCAGCTCAAGTCATGATCTCATGGTTTGTGGGTTCGAACCCTGCATCAGGGTGTGTGCTAAAAGCTCAGAGCTTGGAGTCTCCTTTAGATTCTGTGTCTCCCTCTCTCTCTACCCCTCCCCTGCTCGTGCTCTGTCTCTTTCTCTCTCTCTCTCTCTCAAAAATAAATAAACATGAATTTTTTTAAAAAAAAATCACCAGAGGACATTCTCTCTTGAATAGCACTTTGTTGAAAGACTTGTTGAATATTTTCTTTCACAGACTCTAAATTAAATGACCAATTCTTAAAGTCTACGCATTACCTTGTTCCCTACACATAACAGAGAAATTCAGTTTTAACCATGAATAAAACTGACTCTCCTCATTTATGAGACCTAGTCCAACCCCATGGGAAGACTGGCTACTCCTACCGGTGATAGCACAAAACTCTTGGGCTTATTGGGTGAGTCTGGTATTTGCATCAATTCTAACAACTCCAACAAAGAAACAGGCAGTGGCAGCATGCAGCACATAACCAAACAATGTTACAGGCATGGAAAGGGTAAGGACATTGAATATACATGAGGGGAAAGGTCCACATTGTGTTTTGTTTTTTTTTTAATTTTTTTTTAACGTTTATTTATTTTTGAGACAGAGAGAGACAGAGCATGAACAGGGGAGGGGCAGAGAGAGAGGGAGACACAGAATCTGAAACAGGCTCCAGGCTCTGAGCTGTCAGCACAGAGCCCGACACGGGGCTCGAACTTACCGACCGCGAGATCATGACCTGAGCCGAAGTCGGCCGCTTAACCGACTGAGCCACCCAGGCGCCCCCACATTGTGTTTTCTAGAAGGTTCAGAGTGGACAAGGAAATTTTCTCCTTTTCTAAAGCAAGATGCTGGTCTATTATTCCATTTAAATCTTTCTATACTGTAAGAACTAATCTTAGCACATTTGTTCATTTCTTCCTGACAGACTCCATAAAAATGATGGGATCTGTTGCCAAAAACATGTCAATTTCTTCATTCTTTTCTCAGCTCAGTCTCTAACTTCATATGGAGTCCCCCCAAATTTTAGATGTAAAGAAAGCTGTGGAATGGCTAAAGCTAAACTTCACAGTTGAACTAAAAGATAACAAGCCCAGACTCAGGCACAGTTGGTTCAAAGCCACTGAAGCATCTACTTATGCCTTAGTAATTATTTTTTTAGTACTGGAAATGGGAAGCCTTCCTTAGAAAAGGAAACAATGACAACCTCTGAGTCTGTTACCCACAAGGTCCATGGGGGGCCAGCACTAGCTGCAAAGGAGTCTGAGGGGCACATTCTGCACTTCAGTGGGGTGCTCAGTGCGGGTGTCAATGGCACACGCTTGTGAAGAATCACAGCTTGTCATTGCTCATTCCTAGAAACTGTACATTCCTGGATGCCCTCCTCCTTGAAGTTGAATAGGAATGTGTATCAGTAGCTGCCTTCTGCACAAATTGAAATGACAACATTTGACTCTGTTCCAAAAGCACAAATGCATAGAGAGCCTGAGGAAACCTGAAATTTGGGAAAACTCTATTTAGAACTCAAGTATTTTGGAAGAAAAATGCTGACATCAAACTAGACTGATTTTTTTTTTCTTTGGATCCTTGGTAGCAAAAATGTGCAGCGTGCTATGGTCACTAGATACACAGACAAGGAAAGCACCCTGATTGAAGTTAATGAAATATATGTTTGCTGCTTGAAATCCTCTTCATGGTTCCTGGATTCAATGCCCTGATGAAGTAGCAAATATTTTTATGAGTCCCTTTCTCAGATTGCAATATATGTTCCCTACAGGTTGACAGCAACACAGCTCAGGACACCCTTCTGTGTGGGAATGTCCATAGGCAGCCTCTTGGTGCTGGCCAAGTCCATTGTGTGTGCTATTTCATCCCTTCTCCTACTCTCCAACTGGAATTTACATCATTGGTTCTCAAGCCTTAGATTCAGACTGAATTATACCACTGGCTTTCCAGGGGACTCTGGCTGGTAGATGGCAGACTGTGGGGCTTCTTAGTCTCCATAATATGAGCCAATCCCTTATAATAAATTTCTTTTTATATCCTATTGGTTCTGTTTCTCTGGAGAACCCTAAATAATACAGACACCATAAATAGTCACTTTCTTGCACTGCTCGTAAATTGCTCCCACCTTTCTAGAAGGGAATTTGGGAGTATGCTTCAAAAGCCTTAAAAACAGTCATGCTTTTTAGCATAATTCTACATCTAGGAAGTTATCCAATAGTAGTATCTATGGATGAATTCACAGATTTCTCTACGTGAACAGACAATTCAGTGTAGTTTAGAAAACTAAAAAACTGGACACAAATGTCTAATCACTGGGGATTTATCAAGGAAATTAATTCATCATTCAAAGCTATACTTAGGCTATTTTTAAACAGAGAAGTGTACTCTTGTAGTAGTCTTTTGTAAACAAAAGTCTATGAAACAATGTGCTTATGATTCCATTTTTATACATAATTTTTTTTTGAAACTTACAAATCTACATTCCTGCAGAGAATATAATTCTGTTTTAAAGTCAAGGGTGTAAAAAGGAGATACTAATGGTGGGATTCCTCTCGGAAATGAAAGCTGAGTCTATAAATGCCACTGGTTCTAATAGCTGTCTCTAAAGGAGTTAGGGAATAAAGGTCAAGAACTATATTTTAAGTGCTATTTAAAAACCTCGGAACTTTTGTCATTTACCCTTTACAGAAACTGCTTCACTATTTCCCCATAGTAATTATTCCTTTGTTTAACAAATATTTTTGAGCACCTAGTATGTGCCAGGCACTATTTTAGGTGCTAAGGTAGGAGCAGTGAAGAAAACAGAAAAAGTCATTGCTTTCATGTTACTATGTATTCACATTCACAGTAACAGACATAAAGCAATCAAATAATATGTCAGTGAGTGATAAATGCTATGAAAAAAGAAAGCAGAGTGAAGAAATAGAGGACATAGCCTCTTTGATTAGCTGACATTTGAATAAAGACCCCTAGGAAGCAAGGGAAGGTATGCTGAGTTCCAGGGGAAAGGAGGAATGTGTAAGCAGAGATGACAGGCCAATGGCCCAGAGTCAGGAGTGTGCTTAGTAGCTGAGGAGGAGCAAGGAAATTAAAGCAGCTGAAATGAAGTAACGCAAAGGAAGAATGTAAGAGATAAAATCAGAGAGGCAATTGGGGGTCAGGGAACACAGTGAGATGAGGGTTAGCAAGGAAATTCTTAAATTATGAATACTTGCATCTGAGTTATACAAGAAAGCAAGGAGCTGCAGTGCTTCTATTCAACTTTTCAGTTAGTCTAAGGGGAAAAGAATCCCTGAGGACAAAACCTACCAACAGGTGAACAAAACAGGGTAAATATTTGAGGTCTATTGACAGGTATGAAAGGTATATGGAGGCAGCTTGGGGCTAAGAAAGTGGGGTTGGGGTTTCCTTGAAACTCAAAATGGTTCAGAAATAATTATGCATAATACATGTTTTTAAATGAAAGTTTGTTTTTGAAAATAGGTTAGAAAATGTCAGTGGGTGTTCTCACTGTGTAACCAAGCATGAAGAATGAATATCCTCCAGTTCACTCCTGCTTTTCTTTCAAAGACTATGCATACAGAGGCTTGCTGTAGCTTGCTATAGAGAAAATGAGTAATTTGAATTTCTCTCCTGAACTCAGAAATGATCCAGATTATTTGGCAGTTCAACTTCTTCCAGTTTGCATTGTATTTGCATTTTAACACAATGTCAATAGACATAACTATCTTCTTTGAACATTTTATTCTTTTCCTTTACAGAGTAGTTATTCTGATCAGAGGATAAAATAACAAAGTGAAGTCTCTGATGGAAATCAGGCCAACCAATTGAAATAGATTTAAAAAAGAAATCCTACCTGAAGCTGTATGTGTAATAGCGTGAAATGATATATTCCTGCTGTTTCAGAAAAGATGAATTACTATGAATGCTCCCTAAACAAAAAAAGGAAACTTCAAAATATTGGCATCTGGAAAAAAACAAAAACAGCTTAACCAATGGGGGAAAACCCATACTACATACATGTGGTATTTTATGTCCTTTTAACTATAAATGCCTTTATTTATAAATGAATTCATAAATTATGTGTGTGAATAATATTCACAAAATATTATGAGGAAAGCATCCCTCACAATATTGTGAATTTATAAAACATTAATATGTGCACGTTCTGTTCCAGCAACTGTGCCAGGCACAGGATAACTTGGGGTAGCAGGGAAGGATGGTAAGGGAATTAACTGTACTATAAACATGATGAAAGAAGCAAGCACACAGGAGTGGGGGAAGTTACTGTAGAAACTCAGAATGGACTGGAGAACTGCAAAAGTCTTCTTGAAAGGGATATTGTTCGGGAACCCAGAAAATCTGGATTTGAAGGATGGTGCAGTAGTAAGATCTCTGGAAAGGAGTCAAGAGACCTAATTTCCAGTATGAACTCTATTAACTCAACTTGTGACTTGAAGGGTGAGGGGAAGTGGGCATGAAGGAAAGAGACCAGAAAAGTGAGGGTGCTATGAAAGAATTCTTGAGGGGCACCTGGGTGGCTCAGTTGATTAAACTGTACACTCTCGATTTTGGCTTAGGTCACGATCTCATGGCTCTTGACATCAAGTACCACGTTGGGCTCTGCACTGACAGCATGGAGCCTGCTTGGGATTCTCTCTCTCCCTCTCTCTGCCTCTCACCCTCTCAAAATAAATAAGTAAACATTAAAAAAAAAAAAAAAGAATGCGGGGCACCTGGGCGGCTCAGTTAGTTAAGCATCTGACTTCAGCTTAGGTCATGATCTTGTGGTCCATCAGTTGGAGCCCCTGGTGGGACTCTGCACTGACAGCTCGGAACCTGGAGACTGCTTTGGATTCTGTCTCCCTCTCTCTGTTCCCCTCCCACACACACTCTCTCTCTTCCTCTCTTTCAAAAGTAAATATTAAAAAAATTTTTAATTAAAAAAAAAAGAATGCTTGACACAAACGGGGTGGGGGTGAAGCCTAAGGGCCTTGAAGAGTGTGGCTGTTGCATTTTGCCAGCTATGCTATGCCTGCTGTGCCACTCATCCTTGGGTTTTTGGACTGAAGAGAGGTAGTGCTGACAACTTTAGCATCTCCCTGCACCTCCTCTACTGTCTGTACACTTTTCCAACTCCTCCATAACAATTTCTGAAAACAAAGAGTGATTTACTACATTCCTTTTCAGTGAGTGCCCCAGAATCTCTTGCAACATGATAGCCCAGGGTTCTCATCGAAAATACAGACCTTGGGTCTTACCTCTAAGTGCTGAACCAGAATATCTGGGGCTAGAGTTCGGATCTGTATTTTAACACCCTTACTAGGTGATTCTCATCCTTGTCTACCCATTCCATCTTCCCTGCCATCCAAAGAAAATAGTACCCACACTTGTACCCCAAACAAGGACACTGTGGGGAGCGAAACCCATGGCCCTCAATTCCCAGTTGGGGTGGGTTTTTCACTCCTTTGTGTAATTTTCTGTTTCTGGTCCAACAATCTAAACTTACTTAGTATTTCTATAAATAACATAGAAAAAGTCTTACGTTAAGTTGTTAAAAAGCAAAGTAGGAATTTAGGTTGTGCATAATGGGATACTTTGATTTTATCTGTGAACAAAAATATTCATGGAAAAATACCAAAAGGAAACCCAACAAAATGTTAGTCATTTTTGCCTTCATGGGGAGATTGTTGATTTTACTCATCTTTCTCTTTTCTCATAGTTTGCATCCTATAAAATATATGCACATATTTTATAATAAAAAATAAGACATTAACTTCATTTAACCTGGAATAAAATTAAAGTTTAACTGCATAAAGATATACGTCACCCTTCAAAGCCCCTGATAAATTGTGTTTTCAAGATCTAACAGTTTTTGTTGGCTCTGGCCTCCCAGATGGTATGGATATGCTCAGTGATCTCTGACCTCATTAGATTTCTAAAAATGTTCTTTGATCATCAACTTTTGCCCTACTTTTCCTGAAAAATTAAGTCATCAGAAACTCTGACTCAGGGACACAGAGGGTTTTAGTTTGGGGGATGAATAGAAATCATGGGGGGTAATTTTTTAAATATCTGTTCACTTTGAAAACCCTATTAATCTTCTTTATGAGAAATTTAAAGGCAGGCTTTAAATTCTTGATCCAGGATTTAAAAGTTGATGGAGATAAAAAGAAATTCAGATATCCTCCAATAGAGATAAACCCAAAATTTTAAAAGATTTTTATTTGCTTTTAATGACTTTTTATTATAAACCAAGGGATTTTTTATTTCTAAAATTTTATATAATATATCCCTATTGCATACAATTAAAAAAATTAAAAATATTAATTATCCATAGTTCTAGATGTTAATATTACAGCATATTTTCTACAGTTTATGCATGAGACTGGGATTATAGACTACATATAATTTTTATTCTTCTATTTTTTATAATATTTTAACTTGCATGTTTCTCATGTTACTAAGTAGATTTTAGAAATATCTATGAGCCAAATGATTCCTTGACACTAAATCATCATAGAACTGGTCAGTTTGTTCAGAGTATGAATCTGCCTCAAATTATTTAAGAAGGCTTTTGGTATCATGACATATCTGAATATTTAAGAGAATCTTCATTCTATTTTCTATCATCCTATTACATAATAGTCATACCTAGATGAAAAGTGATAAGGGGCAGCAGAATTTTAAGTGAAAATACTTTCAGTATTTATGAAGACATATGTCTCATGGATGGAGATTCATATGAAAAAGTTGTGACTAAATAATCAACATCAACTTCTTAAATATTTCTACTTGTGATAAGAGACTAATTAGACCAGATTTTTGTGAAAGTGCTAATAGAGGATTCTTTCCACATCTCTGTCCTACTTTAGAAGCTGCAGCCCTTTTAAGTCCTATATGATGTAGAGAAAATAGCCACTGACCTTGGAGAATCTTAGGAAACTTTTATTGACCTAAGCATTGAAATATTTCCAGATGGATCTGGACTCTCTGAATATCTGGGTATTGATGTATCACCTGAAGACTTCCCTATTTATTTCTCAATAAATCAGATGGTGTCCAAAGCTAGGTAAGTCCTAACTTGAAGAAATAGAAAGGCAAAATATTCTGAGATAAATGCCAGAGCAAGTAACTGCTGATACCACATTAAGAAAACACTGGATAATAGAAGGCTCTATTCGTGCCTGATTTTGGAGACCAGAAATAATAGTCCCAGGAAATTTGAGTCCAGTTCCCCTGATCTTTCAGTAGGGAGATTATAGTTGTCCTAACTTCAGTTAAAACCTTTGCAAAAAACTCCCTAAGCAGTTTTATGTTACAATTTCCTTTTTCTTTCCTATAGTGATACGTGCTCTTTATTTTTAAACAAACTGTCCTACATCAATCACCATATCATTTATTTTGGGTTTTAGAAAAAATTCATTCACAAAACATGAAGAATGCAAAATAGCTCTCTCCCTAACTCTTAATTCAGTTATAGTATGTTGATATATTGAAATCAGCCACAATGAGAGTACTTTAAGTCAGAAGTCAACCAACACTTTAAGTCAGAACCTTTACTTCTAGCCCCATCAGGCTTGTCTGACTAGACCATCACTGTTTTTAGAGCTCCATGTATGACTAAAGTGTGGCAAGAGTCTGATAATCATGTACTTCATGGCCCTGATCTTAATGTAGATATACTTAATTGGCTCTCACTGGCAGTATGATGTAGAGCCTAGACACAACAGCATAAGAAACATGCAAAGAAAAATGAGAGCCAAGTTTCCCACTTAGGAGCATTCCAAAGTGACCCATGAATAAATTATAAAAAAACTTTCTTCTTTCTTTAATTCAAAGAAGAAATAAGACAACAAAGATGAAGAATGAAGAGGAGGAGGAAGTAGGGGAGAAAGTAAAAGAGGAAAGAAAAGGAAGAAAAAATGAGGATGAAAAAAGGGCTTGTCAAAAATCCTGCTTTTTCATAGTGGACAAATTGCATGGTCATTATTCATCCTTTGTTTCAGAGACACTTTTACTGTGGATTTTATTTCCCCTTTCCTTTCCTTTTCTTTTTCTTTTATTTTTTAATACCAACCTTAGAGTACCCTACAACATGCCCTGTTTTTGGTAGAGGACTATTCTGTACCGTGCTTTGCTTCTGCCCTTTGCAATAAAGACTGTCCACTCCTTTGAGGGCTCTAAACTCCAGTAATGAGTCATAATGTTCTTTTTCTGAGATTCAATGACACCAGTAAGGGATTTTCAAATGTAAAAGAACCAGTCACAGGCAAAACAACATTAGACAAAAGAGACTGAACTTGAATCATTGCTTTTGGAGCGATCCAAGGGCTTGGATCAGACTCGTTATGCAGTTGGCTTTCAGAAAATTAAATTTCTTATTAAACTGCTAATTTGACTCTAATTTCTCAAAGACCCTTATTATAGTTTATCTCAGTTTAATACTAGCCAAATACATCACTTAAAATATACTCTATTGAAACTTTCTGGATATCAGATATATAGCCAAATGAGATATCACAATTTTTCATACAGGCAGCTCAGATGAGATGGTTTCATAAATTATATCAATGGTGCAGCATACGCTCTGTAGTCTCAAGACACAGAACAATTTCCATAAGTCCAGTATACTTCCAAGTGTTGTTGGTGTCACCATGAATCAAAACAAAAAGAAGGTGAAGGTGAAACACAGGTACTGTAATTTGCTGGTTGCACCATATTTCAGGTGCATTTCTGCTTTGACATTATATTCAGACAAGCAACAATAAGTAATTCTCAGTTACCCTTTGTAATATCACAGAGATTTTTCTAATAAAAAGCAGAAGCAAAAAATATAAAATATAAGTCCCTAGTCAGGCAGGGGTTTTGTTCTATTTTATTCACTAATACTGGATATTCCTACTGTTTATGACAGCACTTAGAGTACGTACTAAATAAATACTTGTGGACTGAATCAGTAAATGGGTAGAAATGTCAGATTAGTAGCTTTATTATTTTTTTATAGTTTTAATTCAGTTTTATTGAATCCACCAATAGTTGTATTTTCCTTTTTTTTCCCCCATGGTAACTATATATTTCTGCCACAGAGAAGTAAAGGAACTCTACAGGACAAATTCATGTTTTATAATTCTACAAATTAACTTTATTTTCATAAAAACCTCATATAAATTAGTCATGTCAGAAAAACCCTTTAGGTAAGGAATATACCCAACAAAAATTATATCAAGATATAAATTTATATTTACAATCCTGCTTATTAAAATTTTCATTTGTCATTTATTTCCATCACTTTTTTCCTCATTCACAAAAGCACCATCATAATAAACAAACAACAACCAAGAATTGATTTTTAGTTTCAAAGGTACTGTCCCATAATTGTTTGCTAACTAAGCACCTGAACTCCCTCATTCTGGTTTTTCAGCAATCTCAAAGGGCTGTGGACACAAAGGAACACTCATTTATTAAGGTAGTTTCTGAAAAGAAGAAAAAATACCATGTCCATATCTGGAAGTCTATTAGGAAATGTATTATGGTTGAAACTAGTTAATAAACACTTAAGGAGCATGTATATTTGAGAAGGAGAATCAACATAATTACCTTTGTCAATCAAAGTCTTAATTATACAATTAATTAGTTGATGAAGTATTTATAATTCATATAAATATATACTTTCTATTATATACTACTCTACCTAGAGATTTATTTTAAACTAAGCCTGCCTTCAGATGGCTATAAGTTAAAATTTGTACAAAACTATCTCTAAGGTTAATTTTCAGAAATATCAAAATTTATGAAATTAGACCTTTTATTTTAAAATTTTACTTCTAAAATTTACTTCTTTCCAAATCAAGAAGACTTTTTCTCACTTAAAAATAAGAAAATATGATTTAAAAATGCCTAAGCTTCCAAATCTATGGTAAAAAAAAATGTATTGTTTTAGGTAACAAATTCTCTTAAAATGTATGAATTATTTAGATCACTGTTTCCCTAATTTGATTATGCATCAGAATATATTGGGAAGCTTTTAAGAATATATATCTCAGAATCTTTGGTTAGATCTACGGAGTCAGAACTTTTAGGGGTAGAACACAAAATCTGTATTTAAAAAAATTTTGAGGGGCCACTTGGGTGGCTCAGTCGGTTAAGGTCTGACTTCAGCTCAGGGCATGATCTCCTGGTTCACGAGTTCAAGCCCCACATTGGGCTCTGCGCTGACAGCTCAGAGCCTGGAGCCTGTTTTGGATTCTGTTTCCCTCTCTCTCTGCCCCTCCCCGACTTGTGCTCTCTTTCTCTCTCTCTCAAAAATAAACTGTTAAAATTTTCTCCAGGTGATTCTGATGTACAACCAAATTTAACAAAAGATTTTAAATAAGTATTTCCTACTATCACCTGCTATCCCCATTCATTATTCCACATACTCCAAGAAGTGAATCCACATAAAAACTAAGCCAATTATCAAACTTAGACTTTGAATTGGTCTGACTTAATATTTGGTTCACAAAATTCGAGAAGGCCCCTTGGGTAATCCAAATACAGTATCTTTCATCATCCCTTGCTATTGCAACCATGATATCAGTTCAGAACTGTGATATCAGAACCGTGTGACTTCTGATCAGGACATACAAAAGGAGTTATGCTGCTTACATCAGGAGTCTGTACAATGACAGACAAAAAAAACGGTAAACATTTTAAATATAAGCACAAATCACAAGGCTTGATTCTCTCAATAGCCAGTTTTGATTTGTGATCTGTTGCTTCTCACACATAAGTGACTTTGTAGTGTCCTCTACTATAAAGAGAGGGAGGCAAACCATAAGAGACTCTTAAAAACTGAGAATAAACTGAGGGTTGATGGGGGGTGGGAGGGAGGGGAAAGTGGGTGGTGGGCATTGAGGAGGGCATCTGCTGGGATGAGCACCAGGTTGTATCGAAAACAATCTGACAATAAATTTCATATTAAAAAAAAAGATTTAGGGATTTACAAGTGATAAGTAAGTACCCTGAACCATAATGGGATTCTAGTTGTAAAACATAAAGAGAACCTGGAAGGTTATTTTGTTAGCCTGGATCCCCCTCCAGAAGTTAGAGTCTGAGAGGGCTTGAGTGCAGGCAATTCTGTGGGGAAGTAATCCCAGGGAATAGAAGTCAGGGAGTGAAAGACACTTCCTTTATGGAAAGAATAAAAGCTAGTATGAGGATGTGTTCTTGACTTGGTCACTGCTGTGGGCACTAGAGTTAGATTATGCTGGATCTTCTGAGAAGCAATGTAGAATGGGCCTCAAAATTGCTCACTGGAAGGAAAGAAGAGGAAAGCATTTGTGCATAAACTCGATTCCAATTGGTCAAGGATTGCCTCATCAGATGTTTACTCTCTGGCACTCCAGTATGTCCATGTGTGAGTGCTACCTGGTTCCCATAAGCATCCCACACCACAATGTCAAAGATCTGGAGCACAAAACAGAAGGCATGCAGACAGGCAAAGGTGAAGTGCTCTCAGATTACATATTTATATTAAGCTAGTTATTACACGATGGCCGGATTAAAAGGTGGTCCAAGACCAGAGACAAGGCATAAAGTTGTTCAATACAATCATGCATGTATCCAAGATACTGCTGTTCTGCAGTGAGTCTGCAGTTTAGAAGTGTGAGATTCCCAATGCTGAATACTCTTATTCATGTACTGAAATATTTCCACAGTTCTCTGAATTACCACAAATAACATGAAGTTATGCTCCTTACATCAGGAGTCTGTACAATGACAGCTCCCTTGCTCCCATACTGTCAATTTCTTATCCCTATCCATGGCTTTTCCCCCTTCTGTTCCTACTGAGTGACTGTTTTGTATTTCACCAATGACCAGTGAGAAGCTAATTAATCCCCAAATCTATGGTATACATTTAGCAAATGAACAAGATATGGAAATTATAGTGGGGGTATCAGACACTTCAGTGATGATTTGGGGTAGAAGTCTGCTCTGTGACTATATCACCTCACTACCAAACACCACTAGAGATAATAAGAAGACTATCTAGTGCCCTTACACCAGGCTCCTTGGGTTCCTAAGGTATACAAGGGATGGAGTGCCAACACTATTCTGAAGGTTCATCATCAATAACTTGTGGAAGAATCTGCCACAACACTTTTGCCTGACTTGTTTTTATCTGCCATGCTTCTGGAAGATCAATCTTGCTCCTCTTTATTCTTGCTCCCAAATATTTCTCAGAGATAATCCTACTTTGACTTACATACCATAATCACTACTCTGCATTTTGGAAGTCAAGTGCCCATCCTTTTCCCAAGAACAGTTTTCCCTTTGAATTAACCTGCATTTCTAATTCTACTGTTTAGACACTAGCTCTGATTGAAGACCACTTTTCTGTGTCCCTGACAATGTCTGCATTTGACCTCTGATCCTGTTAGCTCTGTACTAATCCTCTTGCCCTTAGCTTGACTGTCTCTTTATTTCCAACAAGACATAGGCCCAGCATCTGGAAACATAGCTTGATCATTTGCTGGGAGATTTGTTGTTACAGGAATCTGCCTTTGTGTATTCCTGTTGCGTGAAGGGATTCAATATTTCATAGAGCAGAATAATTAGATTCCTTATGCTTTTGAGGTATTACATATTCCTGTGGAGGAACTCATCGAGTCTGATCTAAAATAATACAAAAGCAGAAGGGAATTATTCATTCTACCACCCGTTTTCTTGCAGTTCCCATGGATACTCCATCCTTAATCCCACTGTTTAATCATATTCTTTATGACTCTATTTCCTTGGTAGTAAGAAGAAAGTGACAGTAAGACAGGCTTAAAGGGAGGATACATTCTAGCTCATATAACTGAACAATTAACGGAGTGTTTGACTTCAGTTATGGTTTTACCCAGTGTTCAGTAAGAAGGAAATAGACACTTCTATCTCCATTTCTTGGCTCTGCTTCCACAGTGTTAGACACATTTTCTGAGAAACCCCACTCCCACCCAGTGGTTTTAAGATGACTGCAGCAGCATCAGTCCCTGCAGGCTCTTATGTGGTGGGAAAAAAAAAAAAGAATTGAGAGTAAATCTGAGGATTCACAAAGAAATTTTTATTGAGCCCCATTGAATCTTAATGGCTTAATTCATGTTGGATTATGTTGGATTGTTACGGATTGAACTGTGTCCCCTTCAAATTCATATGTTGAAGTCCTAACACCCAGTACCTGTGAATGTTACCTTATTTGAAAATAGGGTCATGCAGAGGTAATTAGTTAAGATTAGGTCTTACAGGAGCAATGTGAGTTCCTAATCCAATAAGACTGGTGCTCTTACAAAAAGGGGAAATTTGGGGGTACCTGGGTGGTTCAGTCAGTTAAGTGTCCAACTCTTGATTTCAGCTCAGGTCATGATCTCATGGTTTGGTTTGTGAGATGGAGCCCACACTCATAGCATTGAGTCTGCTTGGGATTCTCTCTCTCCCTCTCTCTCTGCCCAGCCCTGCTCTCATGTGCTCACTTTCTCTCTCAAAATAAATAAATAAACGTAAACAATAAAATAAAATTTAAAAATGGGAAAATTTGGAAACAAAGAGAACAATGTGTAAAAATGAAGGCAGAGATTGGAGTGATAGAGCAAAACCCAAGAAATGCCACAGATTACTAGCAAATAATCTAAGAAGCTAAAGGAAAGACATGGAATATATTCTCCATGGCTTCCAGAAGGAAATAACCCTGTTGACACCTTGGAACTGCAAGACAAGTACTTTCTGTTATTTAAGCCATCTCCTTTGTGGTACCTTGCAAGTACCAGGAAACTAATACATGAACCAATCACCACAATCAGGTGAAAGCAATACAAGGGGTCATTCCAGGCTTCTCATACCAGGAATGGAATGACAGCACTGGAGCAGAATGAAGGAATGGATAATCCTCAGGAGCTAAGTTCAGGTAATTCTCAGAAGCTGTTTAGAATAAACTTCAGGTGTCAACAATACAGTTCTTTATCTTCTCTCAATTTTAGGGGCATCAAGGTTCACATCTCCATTGATCCATGTGATCAATCTTTGTTCTCTTTTAGTCCTTCGACTTCTGCACAAGGGCAGGTATTTCTTAGGCCCTTAGAAACACTAGATATGCCCATGATTCCCTCCCCAGGTTGACAGTATTAATGGAAATGATGTTTATGTAAGATCCCTGGCAAATCAAATGATATCTCAGTAATATTTGATAAAAATGTTCTAATTTTTGCCCATAATGTATGAGACAGATTTTGCTATGCTAATACAACAAAGGAATGGGATGAATATATGTAGAAATTCTACAAAATGCTAAACTTTCAAATGGCATGTTTAAAAAAAATACCAACAAGAAAGTGATTTTGAAGTTGAAACAAATTCTGTGTAGTACTGATATGTGAGAGGAATGAAATTTTGTCTTAGAGGAGAGGTGAAGTTGCTGGTAGTATTATTAATGTATATGTTGAGATAATAAAGGTTGAGCCATTGGTATATATAGTCATGAAATGGACTATTAACATTCTGTTTGTTTTATATTTAACTCTGTAGGGTCTACTAATTTACAATTAAATTAAAAAATCCACTAGGACTAATGAGCTAATAATTGCAAAGAACTCTGAGCATGGATAAAAGGCACCAAGGGAGGACAAACTTCTATTTGTGAAAATCAAAACATCTGAGACTTTAATTACATCCCTTGCTAGAACTGACTTGTAATCAGCTGTGGGGACTAGCTCATTAATGCTCTACTATGGCATTCCTAAACAACATATTGAAAGCCATTTCACTTATCAAATTTGAATATACTTAAGAGCAGGCATTTTCTGATAATTCTGTCTCAGTACAGCAATTTCTCTTTTTCATTGAAATTCAAAGGATTCTAATTAGTCCTATAGTATAACTCACCTCTGCATTGTCAGAGTTTTCATTTCAGTTTTTAAAGTGTGTTGTGGCTGTATGTTTGAGAGATGTTATTTCTAGGACAGGCAAAAGGAATAAATAAAAGTTTTTTCAAGTGTCTGTGGAGATAGTTATGGGACAAGAGTAAGATATTTGGTTTTCAGGGTGGGAACCCTGAGCTTACCCAAAGAAGCACTGAAGGAAGTGCCAAAGTTTCTCAACTGTGATATTTGTCCATTAAATGTTTTGGATCATCTACAAAGTTATATACACACACATATGTGTACACATTAGAGATTTGAATCTCTAATTTGAAAATTTTTAAGCCTACTGAAAATTGGAAAGAACAATGAACACTCTTAGTACAATGAACACCTTTAAATCATTCACTTTGATTACAACATATATATATATTTATCCATTTTATAAAAGTTTGAATGTTTTATGTTTAAATTTAATATTTAGAATAAATAATGTTAATTAGTAATCTTTGAGAGGTAATTTAAATGATGTTATTTTCAATTTATTTACCTATATATTCAAATACAATGGTCATCTATTACTTACATAAATTAAAAGAGTAAAATATCCCAGAAAACCATTCTTACTGGGTTATCTGGAAATAATGTTATAAATTTCAAGACTTTTATGCATTTGATTCTATGTGTAGAGTCAATATTTGTCATCATCTATGTTTTACAGCTACCTGAAAATAGTAAAAATTACGAGTTTTATTTTTCTCATGCACCAGGGAGTTTGCAGGTAAGAAGATTAGGGCTGGTATCTTGGCCCCACAAAATCATAAAATATTCAGTCTGCTTCTAGGGGCGCCTGGGTGGCTCAGTCAGTTGAGCTTCCGACTTCGGCTCAGGTCATGATCTCACGGTCCGTGAGTTCGAGCCCCGCATCGGGCTCTGTGCTGACAGCTCAGAGCCTGGAGCCTGCTTCAGATTCTGTGTCTCCCTCTCTCTCTGCCCCTCCCCCACTCATGCTCTGTCTCTCTCTGTGTCAGAAATAAACATAAAAAAAATTAAAAAAAAATATTCAGTCTGCTTCCATCTTTCCTGTCATTCTTATCACGTATTCAGGGTCACATGGTCTTAAAAAGGGTACTCAAGGTCCAGCATTCAAGTCCCCATTCCAATGAGAAAGTGTAGGGAATAAGCTTAGGAACTCCCCAGGCTTACACCAATGGGTTAATAAGGCATAAAGAAGGACAAAACCATAGGATGCTCACACCCAAGCTTGGGTAAACAAGATTGGCACCTTAGGATAGAGAGGGGATGCAAAGGTACCCCAGAACAGAGATGGCGTGCAGAGCCCCTGGAACAGAGAGGGAGGGGAAAAGGCCCCAAAATAGAAAGGGGCACAAATGCACTCAATACATAGGTATATGAAATAATCAAGATTAGATATTCAGGGTGGAAGCACCCCCAATTTAGTACTATAGCAGAAAGCTGCTTTCATACAAAGAAAGGACCAAGATAGGTAAACAGGTAAATTAGGCTAGAGACCACTGTGCTCCAGGTGAAGCATCCCAGAGCTGAGGTGGTTAACAAAAGAAAAGGTGCCTTGTTAACTCTGAGGTTATTTACCCTAGCTGTCTCATCCCCTAGGCTAGCTAAGATAAACAGAGGTGGTGCCTCATGTCCTCTGTAAACAACCTTCTGACTGCCTGGTGCCCAGATATTGTTTTGTATTAACCCAAACCCCTAACCCAGAATACCTTCAAGACCCCCTTTCCCTCACGTCAACAAGTTTATGTTCACAGATCCATCTTGTCTTTGTGCACGTCCATTGCCATGTTTGTAAGCCTTCTGATCCTAATAAAAATGGGGCAAGGACCCTTATTCCGGGTTCTTGTCTTTTCCTGGACATTAGCCATCTCTTGTTTTTCATACTGCATCCTGCTCTCTTGCTAGACAAGAGAGAACTTTAGACTTAGAGTCTGCAACAAGAAAGAAAGCATCTGTCAGTTGTTTGCCCATTTAAAAGAGCTTTTTGTTTTTTTTCAAAATATCAACTAAATAACTTCTGTTTATATCTCTATGTGTAGAGATAAGTTACAGGGTGATGTTAATTGGTAGGCAAAGTTGGAGAATTGTCTTTGCTAGGTATAGTATCTCCTCCAACAAAATTGAGTATCATATAAACACACCATTTTACATACCCCTAAAAGAGAAAAAAAAATCTCCTGACAATGAAACTATGGCATGATTTTCTTTACACTTAGAATACTTACTTGATAATCATTGAAAGAATACTTTTAGATATTTGTTTACACCTAGAATGTTATCATATATCATGTTGTTCTGTGCCCAGGGTATTGTACACACATACACTTTTTATTTCAATGGTGAATTATAACAATCTTTTTGAAGACATTGTGAAAATCAGTTAAATTCAACATCTGTAGCAACGACACACATAGTTGATGTGATGACAATGTGAACAACAGTAACCAAATTCACCTAAGATCAGATGATCACAATTATGTATTGATGCCTCTTGGCCAAAAGTTATGGCAAGACACAAACAATGGCACTAGTATGGAACAAAAACAAATTTGTCCTGGAATCAGTCAATTTGGCACCTAAGAATTAACTAGACTACTTCTGAGTAAGTCAGTCGTTGGTGTCTGCAACATGACTACTTGAAGCTGTGTGGCAGAAACTTTCCATTTAATCCCAATTCTTTTTAAAAAAGAGGTGGTTATATTCTCTTCCAGGTACCTATTTAAGAATTAAATGTAAGTGCTTTCAAAAGGAAAAAAAAAAAAAACCAACCAGAAACCAGATAAAACATGTTAGATTTCATAAGCATAATTGAAGGAGGAAAAAGTACACCGGGTCCTGGGGAAAGAAAAGAAAGATAAACCAGAGAGCAGAGTAAGAAGAGATATTTGTTCAATGCAACCTTGAAAGAGATAAAGGCGCTGAGTAAAGAGCATCCAGGCATTAAATTACATCCCCAAACGTGTTAGGTGCACATAATTAAGCTGGGAGAGAGGGTCAAGGGTGATAATAGGATAACTAGCTCAGTCTTCTGCTCTGAGTTTTCATGCTCTTCATCAGATAATCCATCACCTCGCAGAGTATCTGGCATATAGTTGTGATCAAAATTGCTTATTACATTGAATTAGAAGACTAAATTTTTTTTTATTGGGATGGGGAGTTGAAAGGTACCCCAGGATATTCATGGGCATTCTTTTTTGGCTGAGTAGGTTAAATAGAAGTTACCCCCAGATTTTTAATTTTTTTTTTTTTTTTTTTGGCAATGGTAGTGGGGTGGTGTTCAGGCTACTCTTTGAGTCTGGAACCTAATTGAGAACCAGTAGGTAGGAACCAGACATATCCATCAAAACTAAAGAAGCTGATTTAAATGTTACATATCCCAGTTGTCTATCTTCTTACAAGGCAATAATGGAATATACTGTCAGTAAAAATGTATTCTGAATTTATACTAGATGTCACTCAGTCACATTTATCATGCCTCTGCTCTCTATAACTTTCTGAATGGGATACTGTTCGAAGATAACAGAAGAGATTGGTAGAGTGAGTGTAGAGAGGCTTGGATTCAATGACTAAGTCTTCTGTGCCCCACACTCCAGATCTGCAAGATCAGCATCTCTGCAGTTTTGACTGCAGCCTCTGTAATTTTTAAATCTGCCAAGGTGATTCAAATGTGCAGCTGTGTTTAGGACCCTCTAGATTGGATCATTTCTAGAGTTCATTTTAGCTCTCAAATTTCATAGTTTAAGACATTCATCATGTATTTAACAAACCTACTAGTTTTTACTAGCAGCTGGAAGTTCTGCTAGTTCGCATCTTTCCTTAAAATATAGAAGACGTGAGAGCCTTTAAACCTCAGATATGCTCAGGTTTATGTAATTCTAGACCCAAGTAAGGCCCCCAGAGATGGAAAGCCTGAGAAATTCCCAGAAGTATGGGAGAAGAGCAAGAGTGTTCCAATATTGTAATGTTAACGTTTCTATCTAATATCTCCAACTCTTTGCACCTATATTCCTCTGTGACAGGAGAACTTTAATGATTACAATCCAAATGGTATCTCTTCCATGGGATAGAATGGTTTGAAGACCGCCAAAATATTCTTATGGAAGAACAAGACTGCTAAACCAAAGACTGGATGTAAGTGGCAGCTATTACTTTAAGGAAGAGAAAATAACCACTCAGGAGTTACTACATGTAAGAAAATGAATAATATGCCTAATGATATACAAAGCAACATATTATATTAATACACCAAACACTATATTAATATACGAAAATATACTATAGTAATTATATAGTGATCATTTGATACTAAGTCCACATGACCTGCAAGAAAATCTTCTGCTTGAAGAGGTGAGTGGTGGATTTGTTCCCCATATTAGGGAACAAATAAATATATTTGCCTTCAAATGTAAACAAAGGCAGGTATCTATCAATCTTCTATTTAATTAGCCTGCCACACCTTATAATAAAACAAATATGGTAGTGTTTCCAAATTAGGAGCCTTCAACTTTGGAAGCACCAGACATTCACAGACATTCACAGCTGTGGCCATAGGTTATAATGAAAAAGGGTTATGCACACAACAAATTTCCCAGTAAAAGTAATTCTAAATATGCCACATAGATTCTTGAAGCTAAAGGGCCTTTTTAGATCTTATAGCTCCTAAAAAGTATGTAGGACGTTGCCAGGAAGAAAATCAAAACAAGGTGTTCTGGCAGATTTAAAATTTCAGATCTATGTGCAAACACAACAAGGAGGTAAGTTGTGAAAGATAATAGTACTTTTAGTTAACAGACATTAAAATAAGCTCATAAAGAGTGTGATGGATTAGATTTTTGCTTCTCCTTTCAGCATTCTTCCCTACAGGAGGATATCCCTACGGATATCAATATCCATTGATTTTGTGGAGTATAAACTCCATAGTTATACTCCACTGACTATGTCACTTCCTTTGGCCAATAAAATAAGAACAAAAGTTATGTTCATACTTCTAACAAAGTTTAAAAAAATCAGTGTACATTTTACTACATATATTTTGTCTTCATTGCCTGCCCAGATAGAGTTTGCTTCTTCAGATGGTTTCCAGAATAAAAATAATTTGGAGAACTGCAGTCAACATGCAATGGCATGTACCATGAGCAAGAAATAAATCTTTGTTATGTAAGTGAGATTTGAGGAGCATTTGCTTCTTTGTATAACACCAGTTAAGCTGACTGATACAAAGTGCTTTGCATAGCAGTCTAGAAGATAGATTTAATACTGAAGTTTGTGGGGACTCACTGAAGACTTCTAAACTAAGGAGCAAAATGGATAGATGACTCTGTTAACTATGAGGGTTGAAATGAAAAAATAATGAATTTGTCGGTTGCAAGAAGGCACTTCTATTAGCAAGCCCTGAACAATTGTGCTTGCTCAATATATGATATCTTTCTTCATATTGGCATGTTTCTAAACATTCTCCAAACACAATAAATTAGAAAGCAAGACAGAATATGTGTAAGTAAATAATATATTCTCATGCTTTACCATGTTCTCAGCAACTACACTGCAATTATTAGTGAAAAGCAACTTATTCTTTGTTAATTATTGTATTTGCTAATATTAAATAATCATGATAGATTAAAAATAATTGTTGTCTTTCTCAAAGCTTTTTAAAAAATCTTAAGGTTATGGGAGGCTCTGTGTCCTGAAAGATTCAGCTTAGAATATCTGCTTTTATGATCAATATTGCACAGCCTACAGTTGTGATGGCTAAAAAAAAGAATGATTGTCTTATGCCCCATTCCATTATGTTTATTTGTCCAGATTCCTTATGGAACTGGTACAATCATTATGGTGTCATATGTTCTCAAAAATAATATCTGAATATGGCCACTGTCAGTCATCAATCAAAGGGATTCACTGAAAATAACAAATAATAGAGAAACAAAAAAATTTCACAAAAATGTATATACATGGACAGATGTTGATTTTGGGATATAGTAATCCAGATGTTACCCAAATTCTGGGTGTTTGACAGTTATGCAGAGCAAGTATTTGGATCTCTGGTGGACATTTTCAACTTTTTTGAACATTGAGATATTTTATTTGGGGGAAATAAGTCATTCAAAAATCAAGAGGAAAGCATACTCTAAAGAGAAGAGCCTTTTTAAGTCTTTTTTGTCTTTTAAAGTCTGAGTGATTGTCTACCTTCATTAAATCCATCAGATGGTTTTGTAATGCCTCCTCTCACCTTGTTTAACTGGTCTTAAAGGCTCAGGGAACTTTTTAGCACAAATCAGAGCAATCTAGAAGAAAATTTCTCAAATTGCAAAACAGGTTTTTAGAAATCAAGAAACTTCCACTCTTTGGTGAATAGATTCAAAAATGTAAAATCTGAACAAGTTTTTCCAGTGACTATAAAGACATGTTTAAGATCTACAGAAATAGCTTATTATGCATTTTTTCCCAAGCATGTCCTCTGAATAATTGTAAGATATAAAATAACTCCCATTTCTTCTCATCTGAATGTAGATTAGTTTACCAGCTGAGATTCAACATATGTGATTTATGTTTGTGAAAGATGACCGAATCTTGTTTCTCTTAAGGATAGGGATAATCCAATGTGGGAACTATTAGAAGCAGCTAAAATTACTCAGTCAACAGAACTGATGTTTCTTGTTTATTCTGTTTTCAGCCTTCAGGGCACAGGATTCAAAATAATTCCCAAAGAAGAGGCTTAAGATAATTATAAGAAAGAGTTCTGGAGATAGTTACTACTCACATTCATTAAGGAATAAAGAAATCACAAGAGGCTTGCTGATAAAAACAAAGATGTTCAGTAGGACAAAAAGGTAGAGAAGCAGAGGATATCTTTCAAATTAATGCTGGAGAAATGATACCCTCCCTAAAGAAAGGAGTATAGTTAATTTGGCAAAGTCAAGTTAGTAAGAGGAAAAGCTGTGATGTGCCCAGAAAGCTCACTGGACAGTACTTTTGGTGAATAAATTAAAGTCATTATTTTAAAGACAGAGAGTTTCAGAGACTCAAATATTTTCAGGATCTCTGTATTCACAGGAAATGTCCATGTGTAGTCAAATCCAGAAAACAGGCTCTTTGAAACATATCTAAATCCTATAATAGGGGAGACTATGGATTCTATGGCAGAGAAGCTCAAGGACAAATGCCACACATTGATTGAAAGTAAGGAAGTATCTGGATTTCTTCATAAACATTTTTTTCAGTTTTTGGAAATGAACCTCCTTGATTAATTTATAGTCAATTCATTCACTTTGTTGTATTGGACTCCATTATGTGAGTTTATAATAATGTATTAATCCAGCTCCCTCAGTGGATCATTAAGATGAGACCTATTTTTCCTGCAATAAACAAGACTGCAAAGAGCCTATCTATATATACTGAAATGGGGAATTGGTGAGTCACAGAATATGCACATCTCCAACTTTGTTTCCCAAAAAGATAGTTTCAATTAATATTCTCACCAACAATGTATGAGAACTCCATTTTCTCTACATTCTACTTAGATTTAGGGAGGAGTTAAGATGGTGAAGAAATAGGGGGACCCTGGGCTTTCCTCCTCCCTCAAACATAGCTGTATTGAGATCAAATCACTTGGAACATCCAGAAAATTCATCTGTGGAGTGGCAGAAGGATTTCCACATTTGGTGGGAGGCAATGTAGCATGTGTGTGGAAGTCAATTGGAGAAGAGAAAAATGTCAGTGCCACTGAGAGGAGGGATCCCTTTCCATGGGGAGACAAAAGGGAGAGAAGGTGAGAACGGCTGAGAAACTACAGTATAGAGTTAGCACAAGAGGAAAATCTCTCTGGGCCACAGACTGGGTAGCAAGAAGTACTAACTGTTGCACGTTTTTGTCTTTTTCTTTCTTTTTTGCAAACAGTGTTTGGAGCTCAAACTCAGGTTTTGGAAGTGTGCAACTTTCCCAGGAGTGGAGCTATAGTGCGTGCTCCTGGGGTGAAGGGAGCTGGTCCTGGAGTACATAGCATGATGTAGTGATCTCCAGGGTGCACTGGGAGAGAATAGTCCCCTTACTGGAGTACTTTTGGAAAAGGGTACATTGCTCCTCAAGGACAGAAGACCTTGTAGGCATCAGCCAATGGTTTTTCATCAGCAGGGGACAGAGGCACACCCAGAGGGAATATAACGTTTGCTGCTTTTAGCATAAATTCTGCACACTGTGCATAGCTGTGCATACTGTGCACCATAGATTCCACACACTGTGTAGGTGTGGGCCTGTTATTAGAGACGAAGGATTTCAGACACAGTATGGAGAGCCTCTATTCTGGAGGAAGGGAGCAGATCTGCACAGTGCCGGGTCCTTTATGACTTCAGGTCTTGAATTCCAGTCACACACAAAAGAAAAAATGCAGGAGAGTTGTGTCCCAGAGTGAGCTGACTGCCCTCACTGAAGGGCAGGGGGTGAGAGATCCCCAGTGTGGAGATGAGAGGTTGGGGTGGTGCCATCCCCCCCCAACACCAACACAGTGGGATTTCACCAGAGGTGGGACCCTCTTACACCAAACCCTGCCTCCCCCACTCCATGCCTGCCAACTGCTCATTTACTGGGCAAGATGACTCTGACTTAAAGCAATGGGCCTCTTCTCCATAAGACTAGCACAAGGAGCACCCCCATGCAGGAAGTGCACTGAAAATTGAGTGTTTCCAAATGATAGTTCATGGTAGTTCATGGTCTTTTTTTCTTTGGAATCAGCCTTACAGTTTTTTTTTTTTATTTTCTTTTTTTGTTTGTTTGTTTTGTTTCCTTTCCTTTTCTATTTTCTTTGGATCATGCATCCCCCCCACCCCCCGACTTTTTTTTCCAGGCCTATTTCAACAAACAAATCAAAGCACACCTAGTTAAAAGTCCAAATACTCCCCCACTGTGAGCAAGGAGGAGCTCTGCAGAGGACTGACCAGTGGGAAACAGCAGCGAAAATGCAACAGCAGGGTGCACATAGGATACACTTATGTATAGACATAGGTATGTCTATAGGTATACACATAGGTATACACATTCTTCTCAAGTGCACATGGAACATTCTCCAGAATAGATCACATACTGGGTCACAAATCAGCCCTCAACAGGTACAAAAAGATTGCAATCATACCATGCATATTTTCAGACCACAACGCTATGAAACTTGAAATCAACCACAAGAAAAAATTTGGAAAGCCCTCAAACACATGGGGGTTAAAGAACATCCTACTACAGAACAAATGGGTTAACCAGAAAATTGAAGAAGAAATTTTAAAAACATACATGGAAGCAAACAAAAAGGGAAACACAACAATTCAAACCCTTTGGGATGCCGCAAATGCAGTCCTAAGAGAAAAGTACATTGCAATTCAGGCCTATCACAAAAAGCAAGAAAGTTACCAAATACACAACCTAACCTTCCATCTAACGGAGCTAGAAAAACAGCAGCAAATGAAGCCCAAAGCCAGCAGAAAAAGAGAAATAATAAAGATTGGAACAGAAATAACTGATATAGAAACAAACAAAAAACCAGTAGAAAACATCTTGTTCTTTGAAAGAACAAAATTGATAAACCCCTAGTCAGACTAATCAAAAAGAAAAGAGAGAAGACCTAAATAGATAAAAACACAAATGAAGGAGGAGAGATCACAACAACATCATAAAAATACACACAATTATAAGAGAATACTATGAAAAATTATATGCCAACAAACTGGGCAATCTAAAAGAAATGGACAAATTCCTAGAAACTAGCACACTACTGAAACTGAAAAGGGAAGAAATAGAAAATTTGAACAGACCCATGACCAGCAAAGAAATCAAATCAGTTATCAAAAATCTCCCAACAAGGGTCCTGGGCCAGATGGCTTCCCAGGGGAATTCTACCAGACATTTAAAGAAGAGTTAATACCTATTCTTCTCAAACTGTTCCAGGGGAGACTGGGTGGGTCAGTTGGTTAAAGGTATGACTCTTGGTTTCAGCTCAGATCATTATCTCATGGTTTGTGAGTTCAAGTCCTGAAGCAGGCTCCACACTGTCTGGGATTTTCTCTCTCCACCCCTCCCCTGCTCACTCTGTCTCTCTCAAAAAATAAATAAAGTTTAAAAAAAATTCCAAAAAATATAAATGAAAGTAAAGTTTCCAAACTCATTTATGAAGCCAGCATCAACTTGATTCCAAAACCAAAGACCCCACTAAAAAGGAGGATTACAGGCCAATATCCCTGATGAAACTGGATGCAAAGATTCTCAACAAGATACTAGCAAATTGGATTCAACAGTACATTAAAAGAGCTATTCACCATGATCAAGTGGAATTTATTCCTGGGCTACAGGGCTTGTTCGTTATTCACAAATCAATTAACATGATATACCACATTAATAAAAGAAAGGATAAAAACTATCTGATCCTCTCAATAGAAGCAGAAAAAGCATTTAACAAAATACAGCATCCTTTCTTGGTAACTGCTCCAGAAAGTAGGATAGAAGGAACATACCAGAACATCATAAAGGCCATATATGAAAGAACAACAGCTAATATCATCCTCAATGAGGAAAACCTGAGAGCTTTCCCCTAAGGTCAGAAACATGACAGGGAATTCTACTCTCACCACTGTTGTTAAACATAATACTGGAAGTCCTAGTCTCAGAAATCAGACAACAGAAAGAAATAAAAGGCATACAAATTGGCAGGAAAGAAGTCAAACTTTCACTCTTTGCAGATGTAATGATACTCTGCATCAAGAGACCAAAAGACTCCACCAAAGAACTTCTAGAGCTGATACATGATTTCCGCCAAGTAGAAGGATATAAAATCAATGTACATAAATTGGTTGCATTTCTACACACCAATAATGAAGCAGCAGAAAGAGAAATCAAGGAATTGATCCCATTTACAACCGCACCAAAAATCATGTTCCTAAACCTAACCAAAGAGGTAAAAAATCTGTACACTGACAACTATAGAAAGCTTATGAAAGAAATTGAAGAAGACACAATGAAAAAATATTCCATGTTCATGGATTAGAAAAACAAATATTGTTAAAATATCTATACTACCCAAAGCAATCTACACATTCAATGCAATCCCTATCCAAGTAACACAGCATTTTTCACAGAGCTAGAACAAATCATTCTAAAATGTGTATAGAACCAATAAAGACCCTAAATAGCCAAAGTAATGTTGAAAAAGAAAACCAAAGATGAAAGCATTACAATTTCACACTTTAAGCTGTGTTACAAAGCTGTAATCAAAACAGTATGGTACTGGCATAAAAACAGACATATAGATCAATGGAACAGAATAGAGGACCCAGAAATGGACCCACAAGTGTATGGTTGACTAGTCTTCAACAAAGCAGGAAAGAGTATCCAATGGAATAAAGACAGTCTCTTCAGCAAGTGGTGCTGGGAAAACTGGAAAGTGACATGCAGAAAAATTAACCTGGACCACTTTCTTATACCATACACAAAAATAAATTCAAAATGGATGGAAGACCTAAATGTGAGACAGGAAACCATCAAAATCCTACAGGAGAAATCAGGCAGAAACCTCTTTGACCTTGGCCTTAGCAACTACTTAGTAGACATGTCTCTGGAGGCAAGGGCAACAAGAGAAAACTATTCAGACCTCAACAACACAAAAAGCCTCTGCACAGTAAAGGATACAATCAGCAAAACTAAAAGGCAACTGATGGAATGGGAGAAGATATTTTCAAATGACATGTCAGATAAAGCTTGATATCCAAAATCTATAAAGAACTTATCAATCTCAACACCCAAAACCAAATAATCTACTGAAGAAATAGGCAGAAGTCATGAATAGACAATTTTCCAAAGAAGGCATCTAGATGGCTAATAGACACATGAAAAGATTCTCAACATCACTAACAATCAAAGAAATACAGATCAAAACCACAATGAGATACCATCTCACACCTGTCAGAATGGCTAAAATGAACAACTCAGGCAACAACAGATGTTAGCGAGGATGCAGAGAAAGGGGAACCCTTTTGCACTGTTGGTGGGAATACACACTGATGCAGCCACTCTGGAATAGAGAATGGAGGTTCCTCCAAAAATTAGAACAGAACCTTCCTATGACCCAGAAATTTCACTATTAGGTATTTATCCAAAGAATACAAAAATGCTGATTCAAAGGGGCACATGCACCCCAAAGTTTATAGCAGCACTATCAACAATAGCCAAATTATGGAAAGAGCCCAAATGTCTTACCGACTGATGAATGGATAAATAGGATGTGGGGTGTGTGTGTGTGTGTGTGTGTGTGCGTATACACACATACATACATACATATATATGTCTACATGACACTAGAGTAGGGAGGGATTTCTTAAATGATTAAAAAATCATTCAAAAATGATTTAAAGATATATCTCATACACACACACGTACATATACATACACACACACACAAAAGGAATACTTGTATTACTTGGCAATAAAAAAGAATGAAATCTTGCCATTTGCAACAACATGGATGGAACTAGAGTGTATTATGCTAAGTGAAATAAGGCAGAGAAAGACAAATATCATATGATTTCGCTCATACATGGAATTTAAGAAACATGATAGATGAACACATAGGAAGGCAAAGAAAAATAAGATTAAAAACAGAGAGGGAAGAAAACCGTAAGAGACTGTTAAATACAGAGAACAAATTGAAGGTTGTTAGAGGGAAGATTGGGGGTGGGATGGGCTAAATGAGCTGGATGTTATATGTAAGTGATGAATCAATGGGTTCTAGTCCTGAAACCAATACTACACTATACCTGAATTTAAATAAATATTTTTTTTTTTTTACAATAAGGGGTGTGGGAATTTAAAAGATTTAGTACTGCTTTCTTATTTTTAAATAGTGTTTTATTCTGTATTTCTTATATATTTGTAAGATATATATTCATATATGTGTCCATTTCACCCTTTACTGGTTATAGACATTGTAAATGCCTTCTCCCAGTGCTGTGGGTTGCTACAGAGAGAAGTTTTGATAGTGATGTTTAAATGTATTTATGTTTTATCCTTTTGAATCATTTAAGAAATCCCTCCCTACTCTAGTGTCATGTAGACATTTTGTATGTTTCCTTCCAAATTTTTATAATTTAATTTTCATATTTTATCCATCCAGAAATTATTTTTACTTTTGAAGAGATTTTTTTAAATGTAGGGATATCCACTTTTTCCAGCATTAGTTACTGAATTACTTCACCATTTTTTCCTTAAATTCATAGCTTTGGTTCCCACTCTCAGCAGGCAGTGTTTCACCATACATACAACCAAAGTTGAATATATATCATTTTATTTTTCTTCTCACAAATGCCAAGATATTAAGGAAAAGGAATGAAAAAGCAAAGGTAAGTTGTATTGTACAAAAACTTGAGTGGAATTCATTCCCCACTTGTGCTATGAGTCCCTACTTGAACAAAGTGGAGGGTGCTCACATTTCAACTGAGGCCTAGTGATAGCCACTTCAAGTGAGCAGTGACAGATTTATATATGACCACAGCAATTTGGAGGAAAGGTGTAGGGCTCCCAGTTGAAAAGTACAGAAGCTGCCTAAAGTAACCCATAGCATCAGTAAAGGAGGACTCAGTTAGGACCTGGGTATACTCCTGCTGACTGTAGATCCAAGGGCCTGGTTTCACCAGACCATACATAGATTATTAGAGAGAGCACTGCCATATATTTGTCTTAGAAACACCCCCAAACAGCTATTGGAGGGTAGATGAGACTTCATCTAAAAGCAAACTGTCCAGATATTGATGTGCTCACCAAAGACCACACACAACACTTAAAAAAAAAAAAAAAAAAAAAAAAAAAAAAGGAGTTCTTACTCTCCTACCATCTGGAGAGTGGTAATGGCTTAGAATAACACTAGTCAAGAAAAAAATATTTTGTTCTTATATCTCTCTCGTTCATCTTCTTCCCCTCTACATGAACCTTGGACATTTCAGAAACCATGGTTAGCAATATGGGAGAGAAGGGATACAAGAATAAATTAGGGGAATAGAAAAGGAGTTGGGCATGACTGCTTTCCCACTGAAGATAACCTTCCCAAGTTAGGCCTGGCTGTAGAAGTGAAATGAAATAAAACAAAATTTAAAAGTTTTTAAAATATTACAACGAACATCCAAATACCAATCAAATTGATTGAACACGTGACTGCCAAGTTTGCACTGAGGGTTGACATTCAGTCAGCAGACGGAGAAAAAGATAGGGGAGAATAGCTTGGTAGTACTGGAAGTAGAGACATAAGTTTTGCATACCTTTCATTGGTCAGAATTCATTCATATGGCACTACCTTGAGGAAGGAAATCTGGGAAATGTAATCCTTGACCAACTGCCTCAATTTAGCAACAATTTTAGACTGAAATAGGATCATGAATGTGTGGTATTCACAAAGCTGGCTCACCACATTTGTTTTAACAATTAGAACTCATTCATTTAAAATTTATTTGTGTGTGTGATGTGTGATGTGAGTTAATAATCTGGAAATTCAACGTCTTGATTATTTTTCCAGTTTGGAATGCCATTATTGAACTGAGACTGGATGATGTTCTTTTTACTAAGTGAGAGATAAGAAAACCTATGGAGCCAACTTGCGATTTAATCAAGGGACAAAAGCAGAATTAATCTAACAAAGAGAGTTTGGACAGGTAATAGGGGAAAGGAAAATTGTTTTTCCTATATCTCTGATAAGTCCTACTTATCTGTGCCTTGATATTTAAAAAACATATGTAATCCTTGATTTTAAATTTATTTTGGGCCTAATCTTACCTCCAGTGATTCTATATTCAGAATAATTAAAAGGAACAAATCATCTCTACTAATTGAAACCATCTCTACTAATTGAAAGACTTTTTAATGTGTAGTAATAAATGCAAAGATATAAGGCAAGATCTAATCAGGTAAAAGCCATAGGTGTAGGATGAAGTATCTTGTTTTTAATTTCGGTGTCTGGTAGTTAGATCCTCAACTCTTTGTTTCTGTGTTCCTTGAGTTAAATGATACTGGGACACAGCATACCAATCATAGGTGATTATCCTGTTCCAGTATCATGTCTCTATCATACTTAAGACATATCAACTCTCAAAACAGTCTGTGCCTTGAAATCTATTTGTGTTATCAAACTAGCCAAAAAATATAACATTGCATGATAAAGTATTTTTTTGCCAGAATTAATTTCAAAGTACTTTTTGGGCTTTATCATCTAACTAATATGATATGATAAAAGAATGTTTTCTATGCCATATTTAAAACCTACATGCATATTTTATTATAACATCTGTTTATCAGAACATTTGTTCTGACTCTGCAGAAGACAGAGACAAGTACATACCTAAAGTACACAGAAAAGAATTAATTAGGTACCATGGTTCTGATGGTTAATTTATGTGTCAACTTGACTGGACCAAAGAGTACTTATATGTTTAGTCAAACATTATTCTAAGTGTTTCAGTGATTAACATTTAAACTGGAAGACTATCCTCAATAAGATACTAGCAAATCGAATTCAACAGCATATAAAAAGAATTATTCACCATGATCAAGTGGGGTTCATTCCTGGGATGCAGGGCTGGTTCAACATTCGCAAATCGATCAACGTGATACATCACATTAACAAAAAAAAAGAGAAGAACCATATGATCCTGTCAATCGATGCAGAAAAGGCCTTTGACAAAATCCAGCATCCTTTCTTAATAAAAACCCTTGAGAAAGTCGGGATAGAAGGAACATACTTAAAGATCATAAAAGCCATTTATGAAAAGCCCACAGCTAACATCATCCTCAATGGGGAAAAACTGAGAGCTTTTTCCCTGAGATCAGGAACACGACAGGGATGCCCACTGTCACCGCTGCTGTTTAATATAGTGCTGGAAGTTCTAGCATCAGCAATCAGACAAAAAAAGGAAATCAAAGGCATCAAAATTGGCAAAGATGAAGTCAAGCTTTCGCTTTTTGCAGATGACATGATATTATACATGGAAAATCCGATAGACTCCACCAAAAGTCTGCTAGAACTGATACATGAATTCAGCAAAGTGGCAGGATACAAAATCAATGTACAGAAATCAGTTGCATTCTTATACACTAACAATGAAGCAACAGAAAGACAAATAAAGAAACTGATCCCATTCACAATTGCACCAAGAAGCATAAAATACCTAGGAATAAATCTAACCAAAGATGTAAAAGATCTGTATGCTGAAAACTATAGAAAGCTTATGAAGGAAATTGAAGAAGATATAAAGAAATGGAAGGACATTCCCTGCTCATGGATTGGAAGAATAAATATTGTCAAAATGTCAATACTACCCAAAGCTATCTACACATTCAATGCAATCCCAATCAAAATTGCACCAGCATTCTTCTCAAAACTAGAACAAGCAATCCCAAAATTCATATGGAACCACAAAAGGCCCCGAATAGCCAAAGTAATTTTGAAGAAGAAGACCAAAGCAGGAGGCATCACAATCCCAGACTTTAGCCTCTACTACAAAGCTGTTATAATCAAGACAGCATGGTATTGGCATAAAAACAGACACATAGACCAATGGAATAGAATAGAAACCCCAGAACTAGACCCACAAACATATGGCCAACTCATCTTTGACAAAACAGGAAAGAACATCCAATGGAAAAAAGACAGTCTCTTTAACAAATGGTGCTGGGAGAACTGGACAGCAACATGCAGAAGGTTGAAACTAGACCACTTTCTCACACCATTCACAAAAATAAACTCAAAATGGATAAAGGGCCTGAATGTGAGACAGGAAACCATCAAAACCTTAGAGGAGAAAGCAGGAAAAGACCTCTCTGACCTCAGCCGTAGCAACCTCTTACTCGACACATCCCCAAAGGCAAGGGAATTAAAAGCAAAAGTGAATTACTGGGACCTTATGAAGATAAAAAGCTTTTGCACAGCAAAGGAAACAACCAACAAAACTAAAAGGCAACCAACGGAATGGGAAAAGATATTTGCAAATGACATATCGGACAAAGGGCTAGTATCCAAAACCTATAAAGAGCTCACCAAACTCCATACCCGAAAAACAAATAACCCAGTGAAGAAATGGGCAGAAAACATGAATAGACACTTCTCTAAAGAAGACATCCAGATGGCCAACAGGCACATGAAAAGATGTCCAACGTCGCTCCTTATCAGGGAAATACAAATCAAAACCACACTCAGATATCACCTCACGCCAGTCAGAGTGGCCAAAATGAACAAATCAGGAGACTATAGATGCTCGAGAGGATGTGGAGAAACGGGAACCCTCTTGCACTGTTGGTGGGAATGCAAATTGGTGCAGCCGCTCTGGAAAGCAGTGTGGAGGTTCCTCAGAAAATTAAAAATAGACCTACCCTATGACCCAGCAATAGCGCTGCTAGGAATTTATCCAAGGGATACAGGAGTACTGATGCATAGGGGCACTTGTACCCCAATGTTTATAGCAGCACTCTCAACAATAGCCAAATTATGGAAAGAGCAGAAATGTCCATCAACTGATGAATGGATAAAGAAATTGTGGTCTATATACACAATGGAATACTACGTGGCAATGAGAAAAAATGAAATATGGCCTTTTGTAGCAACGTGGATGGAACTGGAGAGTGTGATGCTAAGTGAAATAAGCCATACAGAGAAAGACAGATACCATATGGTTTCACTCTTATGTGGATCTTGAGAAACTTAACAGAAACCCATGGGGGAGGGGAAGGAAAAAAAAAAAAAAAAAAAAGAGGTTAGAGTGGGAGAGAGCCAAAGCATAAGAGACTGTTAAAAACTGAGAACTGAGGGTTGATGGGGGGTGGGAGGGAGGGTAGGGTGGGTGATGGGTATTGAGGAGGGCACCTTTTGGGATGAACACTGGGTGTTGTATGGAAACCAATTTGACAGTAAATTTCATATATTAAAAAAATAAATAAATACATAAATACATAAATAAATACATAAATACATAAATAAATAAATAAATAAATAAATAAATAAATAAATAAAAAATAAAATAAACTGGAAGACTGAATAGATCCGATTGCTCTCCCTTATGTGGATAAATATCATCCAATCAGTCAGTTGAAGGGCTGAACACAACAACAAGTTTGGCCTTCCTCTAAGAGAGCATTCTTTCCTGACTGCCTTAAAGCTTGGATATCAACTTTTTCCTTGCCTTCAAACTCAAACTGAAAAATTGGCTATTTGGGGGTCTTGTGCCTCTTAGGCTTTGGATAGGAACTACACCATTTGTTCTCTGGCTCTCAAACCTTTAGACTTGAACTGGAACTAAACCTTTGGCTTTCCTGGGTCTTCAGCTTTGCAGATCTTGGGATTTTCTTATTTCAATAATCACATGAGCTAATGTCTAAAAATAAACCTATTTTATACATTATAAAGAGATTTGCCAATGAAATTGTTTACCAAATTTACCAACAAAAATTGTGAAGCTTCATTTGACAATAGGATAGACTCTCCCTGATACATTCTGTGTCTTTATCTGACTCAGTGAAATAAGAATAACCTTTGCTACTACTTCACTAGTGTTAAGGTTTTGATCCCCAAAGAATAACATGGAGAAAATAATCCTATTAAGAATAACCTTTCACTCTCCACCTATCTTGCTAGCACTACATGCCTCATCCCCTGCCTGTGTGCTCCATTCTAGATCCTCTCTTTCTAACTTGTCCCAATTGACAGGTGTCCCTCCAAAGCAACTTTGCCAAGACACACTCTGCAAGCAAGCCTGGTAGTAAACTGCACCACTCCAAAGTGACTCTTGCACTGGAGAAAGGGAAAGATAACCACACACATCAGTGTGCCTGCAGTTCCAGCAGTCTTATAGCTTGCAGTGCAGAGAGAACACTCTGCAATTGGCTGCCACTGTAGCCCCAGAAGACAAACCGAGGGTAGGCATCTGATCTGACTGCTAACACCATCCTATTACAAGTCTGTGGTGGCCCCAGACAGACCCCTAACAGCACAGGGGCCCAACTCTGACCAAAGTGCCCACAACAGGTAAAGTGGACTGAACAAATGCAGCCTAGCCACAACAATAGGGTGCACACAGCCCACATAGGAGACACCACTGAAGCACCTGGTCCTGGTGAACACGGGACACTATGCTACAAAGCACCTTAAGACCTCTTCCACAAGGCCACTACTTTCAAGATCAGGAGACACAGATGACCTTCCTAACTCATAGAAACAGACATACAAAATAAAAAGAGCAATCTGTCCCAACAAACAAAAAAACAAACAAAAAGACAAAAAAAACCTTGACAAACCCACAGCAAAAGAGATAAACAGAGACAAGCAATATGCCTGATAAAAATTCAAAGTAATGGTCATAAAGATACTCACTGGACTTGAGAAAAGAGTGGAGGATCTCAGTGAGACCTTCAAAATGGAGATAGAAAATATAAACAGGAACTAGTCAGGGATGAAGGATTCATTAGCTGAAATTAAAAATACATTAAAGGGAATCAATAGCAGACTGTTGGATGCAGAAGAGTGAATTAGTATGGAAGACAGGGTAATGGAAAGCAACCAATTTGAACAGGAGAAATAAAAAAAGAATAATAAAAAACAAGAATAGGTTAAGGGAATTCAGAAACAACATTATGTAATAACATTCACATTCTAGGGATCCAAGAAGGGTAAGAGAGAGAATACAGTAGAAAAGTTATTTTCAGTGTAGCTGAAAACTTCCCTAAACTGGGAAGGAAACAGACATCCAGATTAAGTAAGTATAGAACCCCCCCCAATTAACCCAAGGAGGTCCACACAAAGATACATAATAATTACATGGAAAAAATAGTGATATATAGAGAATTTTAAGAGCAGCGAGAGAAAAAGGAAATGGTTACATACAAGGGAAACTTCATGAAACTGTAAGTTGATTTTTCAGCAGAAACTTTGCAGGACAGATGGAATGGCACGATATATGCAAAGTGCTAAAAGGAAAAATCTGCAATCAAGAAAACTCTACCTGGCAAGGGTACTATTTAGAATAGAAGGAGAGATCAAGAGTTTCCCAAACAAAAGTTAAAGGAGTTTATTATCACTAAATTAGCCTTACAAGAAATTTTAAAGGGAATTCTTTGAGTGGAATGAAAAGGCCATAAATAGGAGAAAATTATGAAAGAAAAAATTTCACGGGTAATTTCAAACATAATAAATGTAGTACATTAATCACTTATAAAACTAGTATGGAGGGAGGTGAAAGCACTCAAGTATTAGAATCAATTATATCTAAAAAAAATCTGTCAAAGAATGCACAAAATAAAAGGATGTAAAGTTTGACATAATATACATAAAGGGGGGAGAATAAAAATATAGTGCTTACAGTGTTTTTAGAATGGGTTCCATCTTAAGTGACCATCAACTTAATATAGACTGCTATATGCATAAGACATTAAATATAAAACTAATGGTAACCACAAAAAAAAACCCACTGATAATATATACACACACAAAAATAGAGACATTAATCCAAGTATACCATGGAAAAAAGCTGTCAAATCACAAGGGAAGAGTAAAAGAAGAAAGGAACAGAGAAGAACTATAAGAACAACTGTAAAACAAGAGACAAAATGACAAATAGTACATACCTATCAATAATTACATTAATGTAAATGAACTAAATGCTCCAAGACATAGGGGGGGTGGCTGAATGCATAAAAAAGCCAGACTCTTTTATGCTGTCTACAAGAGACTCACTTCAGACCTAAACACACATGTAGACTGAAAGTGAAAGGATGGAAAACATTTACCATGCAAATGGAAGTGAAAGAAAGCTGGGATAGCAGTAATTATATCAGACAAAACAGACTTTAAAACAAAGACTGTAACAAGAGACAAAGAAGGACACTACGTAATGATAAAGGGAACAATCCAACAAGAGGATATAACAATTGTAAATATCTATGCACCCAACATGGAACACCTAAAGACATTAAGCAATTATTAACAGACATAAATGGAGAAATTTACAGTAATACAATAATAGTTAGGGAGTTTAACACCCTACTTACATAATGGATAGATAAGCCAGACAGAAAATCACCATGGAAACAGCAGCTTTGAATGAAACATTAGATCAGATGGACCTAATATATACAGAACATTCTACCCCCAAACAGTGCAATACATTCTTTTTAAGTGCACATGGAACATTCTTAAGAATAGATCACATTAAATGACAAAACAAGTCTCAATGAATTCAAAAAGATTGAAATCATATCATGCATCTTTTCTGACTACAAAGGAATGAAGGTAGAAATCAATCACAAGAAAAAATATGAAAAGAAAATAAATACATGGAGGCTAAATAACATGCAACAGTAAATGGGTAAACCAAGAAATCAAAGAGGAAATTAAAAAATATGTGGAGACAAATGAAAATTGACACACAATGAACCAAAATCTTTGGGATGCAGGAAATGCCGTTCTCGGAGGGAAGTTTATAATAATACAGGCCTACCTCAAGAACTAAGAAAAATCTCAACCTTACACCTAAAGGAGCTGGAAAACACAACAAAAAAATCCAAGGCAGTAAAATAAAGGAAGTAATAAAGATTAGAGCAGAAATAAAGAAAATGGAGACTAAAAAAAAAAGATCAATGAAGCCTGACCCTGGTTCTTTGAAAAGATCAACAACATTGATAAACCTTTAGCCAGACTGATCAAGGAAAAAAAGAGAGAGGACTCATATAAACAAAAAGAGAAATGAAGGAGGAGAAATAACAACTGACACTACCAAAATACAAAGAATTATATGACAATATTATGAAAAATCATATGCCAACAAATTGGACCACCTAGAAGAAATGGATAAATTCCTAGAAACATCTACCCTTCCAAAAATGAACCAGGAAGAAATAGAAAATTTGAACAGACTGATTACAAGCAATAAAATTCAATCAGTAACCAAAAAACTCCAAACAAAAGTCCAATACCGGATGGTTTCACAGGTAAATTCTATGAAACATTTAATGAAGAGTTAAAGCCTGTTATTCTCAACTATTTCAAAAAATAGAGGAAGGAAGTCTTCCAATTTCATTCTATGAAGCCAGCATTATTCTGATATCAAAAGCCAGATAAAGACACTACAAAAAAAAGAAAACTATAGGCCAATGTCTCAGATGAACATTGATGCAAAAATTCTCAAAAAATATTAGCAAACTGAATCCAACAATATATTAAAAAATATTTACCATGATCAAATGGGATTTATTCCAGAGATGTGAGAGTGGCTCAATATTCGCAAATCAATGTGATGCATCATGTTATCAAGACAAAGACTAAAAACCATACGATCATCTCCATAGATGCAGAAAAAGCATTTGGAAAAGTACAATATCTATTCACGATAAACCCCTCAACAAAATAGGTTTGGAGGGAACACATCTCAACATAATAAAGGCCATATATGAAAAACCCACAGCTAACATACTCAAAGATGAAAAACAGAGCTTTTCTGCTAGGATCAAGAACAAGAAAAGGATGTCCACTCTCATCACTTTCATTCAACATAG